>NW_006956542.1:0-1985 GCF_000164805.1 Carlito syrichta
GATTCCCAGATGTTTCCTAGGGATGTGGATTCCATGAATCCTGGTTACATTTTAATAATTTGTACTAAATATTTGGCAACTGCAAAACACTCGGCCCCTCTCCAAATAAAGTACAAACGGAATTTTAAGGATTACCAACTTCATCTTAAGACCAAAGTTACATCTAAATACAGCAAGATGATACTTTTCTTCCTGGAATCTGCCCTAAATTGTCCCGAGGAACCTAAGGGACTTGTACTACCAGAAACCTGATTACAACTCTCAAAAGGACCAGTGTATTGCTGGAGTTCTGAAATGACTGATTCATAATACCCACAAGTCAAATATCTCTGCAACATGAGGCAAGCATGAAGCCCGGATTCTTGTTCATCCTCTAGCAAGACACCCTGAGAATTTTTCGGATTGGGGACTAGTGTATCACAGATTCCTTATTCATCCTTAGCGAGCGGCCGTGTAATTTCCTGTATATGAGGACTACCTTTCCCGAGAACCGTGTTTGGAAACCCTGATTCTTGTTTAGCCCTTAGCAAGATGTCATGTAGATATTGGGATGGAGGAACCGTGTGAAACAGGTTTCTTATTTCTCCTTAGCAAGAGATCGTGTAGATTCTGTGTATGATGACTGCTAATACCTATGTTGCAGGCTCTAAACCCTGATACTTGTTTAGCCCACAGCAGATGGCCTGTTGATTTTTAGGACTGAGGACTGCTATAACCCCAATTGTTTTTCTTCCTTTGCAAGGGGCCATGTATTTTCCTGTATATTAGGACTCTCATTACATAGATCCTGCTTCGAAACTATGATTCTTTTTAGCACTTTCCAAGATGTCCTGTAGGTTTTTGGGATTGAAGACTTGTGTAACCCAGATTCCTTATTCTTTCTTAGCAAAAGATCATGTAGTTTGCTGTATATAAGGACTCCATTTTCCCAGAATCATGCTAAAAACACCTGATTCGTGTTTAGCCCATAGGAAGACAAACTGAAGTTTTTTTGTGATAGAGGATACGAGTAAGGCAGATTCCTTATTCTTACTTAGCAAGAGGCAGTGAAGTTTCCTGTATGTGAGGACTCCCATTACCCAGATTCCTACTTGAAAATCCTGAATGGTGGTTACCACTTAGGAAGACGGTCTGTAGTTTTTTGGATTGAGGACTCATGTAAACTAGATTCCTTATACTTCCTAAGCAATATGACGTGTAGGTTCCTGTATATGACGATTCCCATTACCCAGGTTTTCGCTTCACTCTGCAGGATGCCGCAACAGTTACAGGTGAACGAGAATTCCAATTCTTTGGATATCAAAAGAAAGACTCCCATGATGTTCTTTGTAAACTAGAATCCTAGATTCTTGGTTCCCCTTCACAAGACCCTCCCTAAAGTGTGGAATCTTCAAAACACAACATCCCAATTCCGAACTGCCTGCCCACAAGAATATTCTGTAGTTTGAGATCACCTGAATCGAGGGATTTTGTACCAATATGCCTTTTGATTCTGGGAAACATGGTTATGGTCGTAGATGTTCCTAGGACAGAAAAGTATTTGTATGGACAGATCATTGATTACAACTAACAAGATGACAAGAATGTTCCTGTGGATCTGTAATGACAGATTTAGTGTATCCACGGAGAAATTAGCTCTGAAAAATGTAGGGACCCAGAAGCCCAGATTGCTGATTAAACCTTTTCAACAGGCCCTGTAAATTCCAGTTAACGAGAACTCCTACAACCGGATTTCCTTTTCATTCTCAGCAAGATGCCCTGATTTTCCCTATTGATATGGATTCCAAACTCTGTATACAAAAAGACAAATGCCCTGAAATTTCCTAGGGATGTGGAATCCATGATTCTGGGTTACCTTTAAAAGTACATACTAAATATTTGGCAACAGCGAAACCCTTGTCCCCTCTCAAAATAAAAATTGAAATGGAAGGGGAAGGATTACAGGGTTCACCTTAAGACCAGAGTTCCATCCATACATGGCAAGA
>NW_006956543.1:0-816 GCF_000164805.1 Carlito syrichta
AACTTTTGAGATTCCAGATCTATACCATTGTTAGAAAACTGAACATTGAGATTCAGTGTAAGTAAGTTCCTTTCAAAAGGCAGAATGCCTAATAAATCTTAAAAATTTTAGAAAATAAAACTGTACCCTGATTTAATACAGTTTTTTCATTCTTAAAATTCGTGTACATTTCTTGGTGCCTTGTGCTTTCTGATTGTTAATTTTGTTTAAATCCTACATATATGCAATCCTTAGAGAAAGGTTTCACTTATATATTTGAAGGAAATATAAAATCACATGATCTTTATATTTTAACCCAATTTATATTTTAAAAGCGTATTTCCATTGAATCTTCTACTATTTTCTATACCTAAGACATAATGCTCTATTCTGTAACAAAGTATCCTATTAATCTGATACTTTTAGTCACCAATCATTTACAATGAGGCACACAGTAAAAAGAAAATTTGGGCCCCAGTATATGTGAACCAAAGTAAAGTGGAGATTTACAAAGTAGTAAATATTTGGGCTCTGCATTAGTATAAAAATTTAGGTAATTGAAAATTCTGCAAAATTGATTATGATCTTAGCAAAAGCAATGTTCAAATCCTGAAGGAAAAACTGCTCAAATGCTGTTGCACAATACATCCAAATGTTTCTATACTAAAGAAAGTGCTAAAATATTTGATGTGCTATAACCAAACTCCAACGGGAATCCGTGATCATAATAATGAAAGACTACCTCGTAGGAAACCCCCTCGATTCCCCTCCCAGTTTGGGAGTTTCTCGGTCCTCTCATAAAGGCTACTTAAAAAACCCAAAAAACTACCTCCTTTA
>NW_006956544.1:0-755 GCF_000164805.1 Carlito syrichta
GCATTAAGCAATTCTTACAGACCAGGCCAAGTCTGGCAGCTCCTTTGCACACATACATTTAATCCTCACAAGAACTCTGAGGCAGAGTCTCCATTTACAACTTACATTACAACGCAAGTGAGTAACTTGCCTAAGGCCACAAAGGATGTATATAGAACAATGAAAAAGACCTAAAAATTAATCTGTAAGCAGAAAAGGAATATTTGAAAAAAACTAAAAATATGAAGCATAAAAGGAGGATTTGCTGACAGAGCAACATCCAAGGAATGCCTGACAAGATTATTATTTTAAAAATTAAGCTGGGGGCCACCCTCTTTGGTCCCCTCCCACTGTGGGAGCTTTCTTGTCCTCTTAATAAATCCTGCTTTCACACACACACACACAGACACACACAGACACACACACACACACACACACACACACACACACAACTAAGCTGGGCACAGTGGCAAACACTTGTAATACCAGCTACTCAAGAAACTAAGACAGGAAGACAAGTCTGAGCCCAGGTTTTTCAAGATCCTGTCTCAAAAAAAAAATGTTTTTTAATAGAAAATTTTACTTTATGATAAATGATGCTACTTCAGACAACCTCTGAGTTCAAAGACTCCTCTAATCAAGTATAACTCTGAATGCATTTCTAGGAAGTAGACTTATTTTTAAAGCAATCTAATAGGAAAGAATCTACTCTCCTTTTCCTTAAGCCTTGTAATATACTTGCTTACATCTGAGACTGTCTTGTCACCTAGCAGTGA
>NW_006956545.1:0-726 GCF_000164805.1 Carlito syrichta
CAACACTGATGTTTTATTGGGATGGAGCACACGTGTAAACCAGATTGCTTATTCTCCTTTAGCAATAGACAGTGCAGTTTCCTGTATATGAGGACTCCCATTATCCAGGTTCGTACTCCCAAAACCCGACTGGTGGTTATCTCGTAGCAAGACGGTCTGTAGGTTTTTGGGATGGAGGTCTCCTCTAAACAAGATTCCTTATTCTTCCATAGCAACAGGTTGTGTACTGTTCTGTATATGAGGACTCCCATTACTGAAATTCCTGCTTCATTCTCAGCAAGACGCCAAGATATTTCCTGGTGACCTAGAATTCCAGTTGCTTGAATATCCAGAGAAAGACTCCCATAAAGTTCTTGAAGAATTGGAACCCAAGATTCCTGGTCCCTTTTCAAAAGACACAATAAAAATGTGGCGACATCGAAGTCCAGATTGCTGATTAAACCTTATCTAGAGACTTTGTAAATTTTAGCGATTGAGAACTCCAAGAACCGGATTCCGTTTCCGTTCTCAGTTAGATGCGCTAAATTTCCGTGTCCATGTTTATTCCAAAACTCTGTGTACAAAAATGCAGATGCCCAGATGTTTCCTAGGGACATGGAATCTATGGATCTTGGTTACCTTTAAATAATTCGTACTAAATATTTGGCAAATGCAAACCCTCGGTCCCTTTACAAATAAAGTACAAACGGAAATTTAAGATTACCAAATTCATCTTAAGACCAAAGT
>NW_006956546.1:0-1119 GCF_000164805.1 Carlito syrichta
AATAAATACAAACTTCTACAGTTTTAAATGTGTTCCCTCAAATATGCCTTAAGGAAGGTTTATACATAAATGGGTAAAGGCAAAGTATTATTTTGTCCAGATTTCATTCTTTATTTGTTTGAGATTATTGAAAAACCCTGAAACTTTTAAAATTTTTCTAATAACTTGATGATATTAAAATACATTTGATGGTGTAATATTAGTTATGTTGGGTATAATTTTTAATATAAGGTTAAATATTTTTTAACAGATAAATAACGTTTTGGAGAACTTAATCATTTTGTGATGTACTTTGTGTATTGCCAGAAGTTATTATATCTGATATCAAAAGTAAAAATTAATAAAATATTTGTATAAGCATCATTAATATGAATATAGACATAAGAATATTAATATAACCATTAAATAAAGATATACACATATATATATAAAACTTTTATGTAATTATCTTTACTATTTAAAAGATGAGCTATAGCAGACACTGAGGAAAAGGATATCATATTAAATATATTTTAAAAGGTGAGCCAAACTAAAATAAATTCTTCATTTTAACTAAAGTTGAATATTTTGCAAAATTTCAAAAGAACCTCCAAAACTTACTCCAATTATTAAATAATTGCTTATAATTCAGTTTGGAAGTATATTATTAATAATGAAAAATTATATTATTTTATTATACAAAATGTTGAACAGAGACTCTCCTCTCTAAATTGTGGTGATCTAAGTCGAATAAAAGTTTTAGTTGAAATATCATATTTTGTAATGAAAATCTTAAACTGTGCAGATTCAAGTGTGGTAAAAAGCTAAAGATTTCTGTGTTAAATATTTATTCAAATTCAAGTTGTGTCCTACGCTCCTTTTACATATTTATTTTTCTTGCCTATTTTAGCTCTTTGAGGCAACCTCTAAGTTGAAATATTTATAAAAGCAATATAGCCAAGTTTATTCAAAAAGCATTTTAAATTTACAATTTTCATTAAAACCATGATAATTTTACCACCATCAGTTTATGTTATAACACACCGAAACCTTTTAAAACAATAGCCTTTTAAAAACGATTTTTGAGAATCACTTTCAAATTAACATTACTTTATTTTGTACTTCACTGAACAAGTTGAA
>NW_006956547.1:0-659 GCF_000164805.1 Carlito syrichta
CTGGCTTTTGGGCCTTTGGAGAAAGACAGCCCCTTCTAGCCCAATATAGTCTCTCTCTGGGTGGAGTTTTCTCAGGAAGCTGCCTTTCAGTGAAGGGAGCTCTTATGCAAATATTCCCATCCACTTTCTGCTCACTGTGTGGCCCTGAGGGTCTCAAGGGAATTGACAGTCATCAAATTTGACATTTATATTGATTTAAGACCTAGGCTGCATTCTGGTCCTGTCACTTGATAGCTACAGGCCTGGGAGCAAATTACTTAACCTCTTCAAGTGCAGTTTCCACTGAAACTCAGGGGTTGCTGTGATGCTTAAGTGAGATAATATATGCATTGTGTTTAACACAGTACCTAGCTCAATGAAGTAGTGGTTATTTGCTCTTTGGGTTTATTCAAGGCATACATGTGTGCATATGCACGCACACGCACACACACACACACACACACACACACACACACACACACACACACACACACACACACACACACATCACTTTCTGAGTGTTTGCTGAAACTCTTATTTCCAGAAATGAGACTTTACTAGCCTAACCTTTATATCATGACTATATGCTGGTTTCTGAAACCCTTTGCTGGCATTGCCTTTATGTCATGGACATTTGTGATGAACGCTAACCCTAACCCAGTATGAGAGGCTCCATTTCC
>NW_006956548.1:0-628 GCF_000164805.1 Carlito syrichta
ATAGACCAAAATTGATCTAGAGAAAGATCCTATATATTTATATTCTTCAAAGTACACCAAAAAAAAAAAAACCAGACAAACACGTGGGCTGCAAAGTTGAATGAGGAGAGAAGGAAATGTGGTGAACTGCTACAGCAACAACCGGGGTTTCCTGTCCTATGTTTTCTGAGAAGTGTGGAGCCCAGTGCCAGTCATGGGCAATTCAGCAGTTAAAAGACTTTTTCCTGGGCGGGAAGGAGCTCATTATCGATATGCCACGATGCTATTTACGGGAAGGACTACAGAAGGTAAAAAAAAAAAAAAAAAGGATAACACATGAAGTGTACACGATAAGGAGGCACACAGGCCCTAGCTCGGGCTCTGGAACCACACGACCGCACTGGAATCACACATCCGGGGTTCAAAACCTGGCTGGCCGCGATCACACGGATCAACTGGGGAACGTGTAAAGCTGAAGTGATTTTATCTAATTTGTAAAAGGAAATGAAGAGACCTCGCCCATAGGGAAGAAATATCATAGGGTGCAGCATCCAGTTAGGTCCGAAAACCGCGCCACCTCCTAGGAACCCTTGATGGCTGGGTTCACGCCCCTCCCCACCAGGCGGCCATGGAGACAGGGGAGGTCCTG
>NW_006956549.1:0-739 GCF_000164805.1 Carlito syrichta
TGAAGATGAGTTGGTTTGAGAAATTGAGCTTTTGCTACCAGAATCTCTATCCTGTCTCATTGATCTATATGCCTGTTCTTATACTAATACCATTGTGTTTTGATTATTGTAGCTTTATAGTAGAGTTTGAAGTCTGGAAGTGTGATACCTCCTATTTTATTTCTTTTGCAGAGAATTGTTTTGGCTATTCGTGATCCTTTATGTTTCCATATGAATTTCTGTATTGTTTCCAGGTCCGAGAAGAATGATGTTGGTAATTTAATGGGAATTGCATTAAATCTGTAGATTGTCTTTGGTAGGATTGCCTTTGATAGAACATCTTCACAATGTTAATTCTTCCAATTCATGAGCATGGAATATTTTTCCATTTGGGTCTTCTTTGATTTCTTTGAGTAGTGTTTTGTAGTTTTCGTTGTAAAGGTCATTCATTTCTCTGGTTAGGAAGATGCCAAAGTCTGTCTTTCTTTTTTCTCTCTCTCTCTTTCTTTCTTTCTTTCTTTCTTTCTTTCTTTCTTTCTTTCTTTCTTTCTTTCTTTCTTTCTTGTGGCTATTGTGAATGGGATTGTACTTTGTATTGGAGTCTCTATCAGTTTTATTATTGCTGTATAGGAATGCAACTGCCTTTTGAACATTCATTTTAAACTCTGAGGCTTTACCAAAGTCCTTTATCAGTGCAAGGAGGTTTTTGACAGTTTCTCATGGGTTTCAAGGTATAAGATCATGTCATCCACAAAAAGGG
>NW_006956550.1:0-800 GCF_000164805.1 Carlito syrichta
ACCAGCCTGGGCAACATAGCAAGATCTTTTCTAAAATAAATAATAAAATGAAATGAAGTGAAATGATTAAATTAATAAAATAAAATAAATAGGCTGGGCATAGTGACACATCCGTACTCCCATCTACTCAGGAGGCTGTGGTGGGAGGTTTGCTTGAGTCCAATCATTTGCCATGAAATAGCAAAATCTCATCTATAAAAAAAAATCTCATCTATAAAAAAATAATGTAAATGAAAAAAATACTGAAACAAATGATATAGCCTCAAGAGATATATGTACATTAATATATTGGCATAGTCTGCACTGAAGAAAATATATTTTGACTCTAACATTTTCTTATGTATATACACAAACACATTGAGATGATTGCATGTGATGTGAAACTGAATATGTATGTGCATGAGCATATTACATAATTTAAAAGTATATATATTTAAAGCAAGTAAATATGCAGTTGTTTTAGTGTGAATTTAGCTTATTTTTAAAGTCTTCACATTTATCTTAAACTGTCAAAGTGAAAAGAGTATTTACGTACATCTCTGATATGAGTTGTTTGTATGAGGTGGAGAAGTAAAAGACAAGATTTTTTTTTTCAGAAAAATATTTTGCACAACACGTGGCTTTCTGAAGTGAGAGATATTCAGCCACTACGAATATACTTTTCAGCTGCTTATAACATAAAAACCTAATACTGATATTGAATTATTGAGAAAGGTCTTTAGTTTAATATCCTCAAGTATTTTCACAATTTAGTATTAAATTAAATAAATCAATTATAAGAACATCATGTAAGTGTTAAA
>NW_006956551.1:0-555 GCF_000164805.1 Carlito syrichta
CTTGCAAGTCAGCTAGCTAGTTAAGTCAGCTAGCAAGTAAGCTAGCTATTCAACTAGATAATTAAGTCAGCTAGCCAGCTTACTACCCTGTTAACAAGCTAATTAACTCAGCTAGTTAGATAGCTAGATAGCTTGTTTGCTAGCTAGTTATGTCAGCTAGATGAACAGCTAGGTAGTCAGCTAACTAGTTAAGTCAGCTAGCAAATCAGCTGGTAACTTAGCTAAATAGTCAGCTAGCAACTCAGCTGCCTGGTCTGCTGACTAGTGGGTTCACTTGCATTCCATCAGGTCAGCTGACTAGTCACCTCACTCATCTGCCATTGGTCAGCAAACTAGTCGGCTTGCTCGCCAGCCCACAGGTCAACTAACTTGTCAGCTCGCTCACAGGCCAACAGATCAGCTAACTAGTAGCTTCCTCACCAGACGAAAAGTTAAGTCAGCTCACTGGTTAGCTCACTCACCGTTCAACTTGTTAAGACAACTCATCATTAAGATGGCTCACTTGTAGGCCGACTAGTTAACTCGGCTCACCGGTCAGCTCAATTGCCATTCGAC
>NW_006956552.1:0-598 GCF_000164805.1 Carlito syrichta
GACTCCAGATGTCCTCCTGCCTAAGCATCCCAGAGCACTGGGATTCCAGGCGGGGACCATGATGTCAGGCTTTTGGGTTCATTTTCATTGAATCGAGGCCGGGCTGGGGGCTTAGCCTCATCATCCCATTGCTTTGGGTGTTCGAGACGTGAGGCTGGCCCAAGTCCACGGACCAAGACCCACCTGGGCACCTAGGTGAGACGTCATCTCTACCTTCCATCAGTAATAAGCCAGGTGTGGTGGCACCCGCCTGTTGATCTGGCTCCTCGGAAGGCCGAGGAAACGCTGACTGGAATCTAGCAGCTCGAATCTGTGGTAACTGTGAGATGGCCACCACCCTCCACCTTGGGTGAAGGAGTGAAACTCTGACTCAAAGAAAAAAAGGAATAAAGGAAAAAACGAAAAGCATCCAGTTGTGTATGAAGTTGGGATCATAGTGAACAGACAGAGATCATTTGGGAAGCTGGGCCCAGCCTTGAGCGTAGAGTTCCAGAAAAATGGTGGATTGGCAGACAATGGGCTGTGGCTTTGGGAGACTGAGGTGGGGAAATGCTGGATCCCGGGAATTCGAGACCAGCCTGGGTCACATAGTGAGAAC
>NW_006956553.1:0-522 GCF_000164805.1 Carlito syrichta
TCCCCACTGGCACAGAATAAATTCATTTAAAAGTTCTCCATGAATGGGTAAGGCCAGCCCACCTTTCCAATTCTCCCCTGTACATATGCTCCCCTTCAATAAAACTGAACTGCAATCTATTTACAATACTCAGTCCAAAATGTCCACACCTTTGTGCCTTTGTTCATTCTGTTCTGTCTCCCAAAAACATCTTTTCCCCAGAGCCTTCTTCACAAGTCCAAATTCTACCCACAACTCGCAGCCTGGCTCAAATAGCCTCCAAAAGCCTTTTAAATATCCCCTCTTCCCTCAGTAGAATGACTCTCTTAGTGCTCTGGCTCCTGTGCCAATGTGACCACAAGTGTCTTGTGCAGGGAGTTTGTACCTGCTTCATCTCTGTATTTGCTATGCAACAGAGTGCAGTGTCTTACACCCACTCAGCAAGAGGGTGATGACTGACTGGATGGTCCCTGCTGTGTTCCTTCTGTGTGAGAACTGCTAAATTTTGAAAGGTGCTATTCCATGAAGACAACTATAATCTAA
>NW_006956554.1:0-325 GCF_000164805.1 Carlito syrichta
TCCATAGTTTGTCATCCTTTGTGAGTAAATTCTGATGTATGTACATGTCTGTGTTTATCAATCCTTGTATGGCGTCTGTCCTTGTATGGCGATATGTGTAATGGAATGTATGTGTGTGTGATGTTTCTGAATTCTGTACATGGTAGGTCTTATTTGAGGTGTGTACTGGGATGTCTGTGTAATGAGTAGGTGGTACATTTCAAGAAGTTGTATGTGTTTCCTGGGACATATCTGCTGAGTATTTCTGATACTGGTAAAAGAGGAGGTAAATGGGTGTGCTTATGTGTTGTGCAGTGTGAACATGTGATGCGCTTGAACATGTACA
>NW_006956555.1:0-861 GCF_000164805.1 Carlito syrichta
CACGAATAACGAAGTAGTATCAGACGACACTATTAAGGCAAGTAGTATCATAAGACACGAGTAAGGCAAGCAGTATCATAAGACAAGAATAAGGCAAGTAATATCTTAAAACTCTAATAAGGCAAGTAGTTTCATAAGACACAATAAGACAAGTAATATCTTAAGACGCTAGTAAGGTAAGTAGTATCATAAGAGAGCAATAAGGCAAGAAGTATCAGAAGACTCTAATAAGGCAAGCAGTATCATAAGACACTAAAAAAGCAAGTGGTAAAATAAGACACGAATAAGGCAAGTAGTATCATAAGACACGAATAAGGCATGTAGTATCAAAAGACACGAAGAAGGCAAGAAGTATCATAAGACACAAAAAAGGCAAATAGCATCATAAGACACGAATAAGGCAAGTACTGTCAGAGGACACTAATAAGGCCAGTAGTAGTATAAGACACTAATAAGGCCAGTAGTATTATAAGACACGAATTAGGCAAGTAGTATCATAAGACACTTATAGGGCAAGTAGTATCATAAGACACGAATAAGGCAAGTAGTATCATAAGACATGACTAAGGTAAGTAGTATCAGAAGAAATGATTAAGGCAAGTAGTGTCATAGCACACGAATAAGGCAAGTAGTATCATAAGACACAAATAAGGCAAGTAAGATTTTAAGACTCTAATAAGGCAAGTAGTATCATAAGACAGTAATAAGACAAGTAGTATCATAAGACACTAATAAGACAAGTAGTATCATAAGACACTAATAAGGCAAGTAGTATCATGAGACACTAATAGGTAAGTAGTATCAGACGACACTAATAAGACAAGTAGTATTAGACATACTAATAAAACAAGTAGTATCAGA
>NW_006956556.1:0-703 GCF_000164805.1 Carlito syrichta
CTCAGCCTGCATCCCAGCACTTTGGGAGACTGAGGTGAGTGGATTGCCTTAGACCACAGGTTTGAGACTAGCCTGGGCACATTGGCAAGACCTCGTCTCTACAATGAATCAAAATTAGCCAGGCGTGGAAGCCCACATCTGTTGTACTGGCTACTTGAAAGACGGAGGCCGAAGGATCGCCAGAGTCCAGCAGGTAAACATTGGGGTAGCCATGAATGTGGTACTGTACTCCAAACTGGGGGGCAGAGTGAGGCTCCAACTCAAAACAAAAAATTATCTTATTGGAATGCTCCCATTGCCATATCAGTTAGAACCTTTTATCTTCACTGTCTCTTTTTACCTAGAGCATATGCCAACTTGGCAAATATGTGTTGTAATTTTCAGGGGTTGTTGACATTTAGGGATGTTTCCAGAGAAGTAGAAATGCCTGGACAGATTTTGTGTAAAAATGTGACATTAGAAAACCACAGAGGAGCCGGGTTCGGTGGCTCAGTTTGTAATCCCATGATTTGGGAGGCTGAGGTGAGTGGATTGCCTGAGCCCACAGGTTTAAGACCTGCCTGGCAATTTGGTGAGACCTCATCTCTACAATAAAATCAAAAAATTAGCTGGACTTGATTTTTCAGCTATTTGGAAGGCTGAGGTGGAAGGATTGTCAAGCCCAGCAGGTCAAGGCTGCAGTGGCCAGGAGTGGCCACTGCAC
>NW_006956557.1:0-524 GCF_000164805.1 Carlito syrichta
AGGCAATTCAGCTATGGCTAGACACTGGAACCCAGAAGGAAACATTAAACCTATGGTAAATGGAAGGATCTAATCACAGGCCAATGGAGAGTTCCTGATATATTACTAACCAGTGGGAGAGGATATGCTTGCATACTTCCACAGGATGCATCAACTCCTGTTTGGATTCCTGATTGAAATGCCCCCGCTAACCTAAAGACTGAGACAGGTGGCATGAATCCTGTTGAATCAAAGGAATAGACCACAGAGAAATGTAAACAAAATAAGGGATTTAACTTCCTTTGTCCTCTCCTATTCCTCCTACAACTCCAATTCCTGCTTTCCCTACTACGCTTCTTTCTTGTAATCTGTTCTGTGAGTCCCTTTGCCTTTATCTGGGAAGGAAGGGCAGGTGTCTACAGCCATGGCACCTACCTCTGACTTTCAGCCTTTCTCTTTTACCTTCAGAGAAGGGGCAGGTACCAAAGGCCATGGCACCTGACCCCAGTCTCCAGTCTTTCTCTTTTACCTTTGGAGAAGGGGTG
>NW_006956558.1:0-335 GCF_000164805.1 Carlito syrichta
TGCCTAGCCACCTGGCTATCTAGGTAGCTAGCTAGTTAAGTCAGGTGTCCAGCCAGCTTGCTAGCTATATAAATCAGCCAGTTGTCAGCTGTCTTGCCAACTGGCTAGCTAGGTAGATAATTAGTTATGTCAGCTGGCTAGCCAGTTGGCTAGCTAGTTAAGAAACCTAGTTAAGACAGCTGGCTAGCTAGGTAGCTAGCTAGTTATGTCAGTTGTCCAGCCAGCTTGCTTGCTATTTAAGTCAGCTAGTTAAGTCAGCTGGCTTGTGAGCTGGTTAACTAGGTAGTGAACTAGTTATGTCAGTTGGCTAGCCAACTGGCTAACTATTTAAGTCA
>NW_006956559.1:0-2559 GCF_000164805.1 Carlito syrichta
CTTGAGAAGGGGAACCAGGAACCTTGGATTCCATTTCCCAAAGAGCATTAAGGACGTCTTTCTCTTGATATTCACAAAACTGGAATTCTCGGTCACCAGGAACTGTCTCGGCATCCTGCAGAGTGAAGCAGTAAACTGGGTAATGGAGGTCGTCATATACAGGAAACTACATGACATATTGGTAAGAAGTATAAGGAATCTTCCTTATATGAATCCTCAATCCCCAAAACTACAGGCCGTCTTCCTAAGACATAACCACGAATCAGGTTGTTGAACTAGGAATCTGGGAAAAGAGAGTCCTCACATACAGGAAACTTCACTGCCTATTGCTAAGTAAGAATAAGGAATATGCGTTACTCAAGTCCTCATTCCCAAAAAAGCTTAAGGTCATCTTGCTTTTGGCTGAACACGAATATGGTGTTTTGGAGCATGAATCTGGAAAATGGAGTCCTTATTTACAGGCAACTACACGATCTTTTGCTAAGAAAGAATAAGGAATCTGGGTTACACGAGTCCTCAATCCCAAAATCTACAGAGCATCTTGGAAAGTTCTAAAAAGAATCAGAGATTCGAAGCAGGATGTATCTAAAGAGAGTCCTAATATACAGGAAAATACACAGCCGCTTGCCAACGAAGAAAAAGAATCGAGGTTATACCATTCCTCAGTCTTTAAAATCAACAGGCCATCTGCTGTGGGTTAAACAAGAATCAGGTGTTAGAAGCTGGAAAATACGTAATAGCAGTCCACTTATGCAGAATCTAAATTATCTCTAGCTAAGGTGAACTAAGAAACCTCTTTTACAAGGTTCCTCCGTCACAATATCTACATGACATCTTGCTAATGGCAAAACAAGAATCACGGTTTCCAAACAGGATTCTGGGGAACGGGAGTCCTCATATACAGGACATTACACGGCCCCTCCATAAAGAAGAATAAAGAATCTGTGATACACTAGTCCACAATCCGAAAAATTCTCAGGGTGTCTTGCTGCGGTAAAAATAAGAATCAGGGCTTCGAGCTCGTGTCATGTTTCGGAGATATTTGGCTTGTGGGTATTATGAATCAGTCATTTCAGGACTCCAGCAACATTCTGGTCCTCTTGAGAGTTGTAATCGGGTAAATGGTAGTACAAGTCCCTTAGGTTCCTCGGGACAATTAAGGCCAATTTACCGGAAAAAAGTATCATCTTGCTATATTGGGATGTAACTTTGGTGTTAACATGAACTTGGTAATCCTTAAATTTCCGTTTGTACTTTATTTGGAGAGGGACAGAGGATTTTTCAGTTGTCATACATTTAATACGAATTATTAAAATGTAACCAGGATCCATGGAATCCAGGTCCCAAGGAAACTTCTGGGCATCTCATTTTGTACACAGAGTTTGGAATCCACATGGACAGGGAAATTCAGGGCTTCTTGTGAGAACGGAAAGGGAATCCAGTTATTGGAGTTCTCAATCGCCTAAAACTACAAAGTCTCTTGATAAGGTTTAATCAGCAATCTGGGCTTCTATGTCGCCACATTTTGAGTGTGTCTTTTGAAAGGAGACCAGGAATCTTGGGTTCCAATTCCTCAAGAACTTTATGGGAGTCTTTCTCTTGATATCCAAGCAACTGAAATTCTAGGTCACCAGGAAATATCTTGGCGTCTTGCTAAGAATGAAGCAGGAATTTCAGCAATGGGAGTCCTCATATAGAGAACACCACACGACCTGTTGCTACGGAAGAATAAGGAATCTTGGTTACACGAGGCCTCCATCACAAAAACCTTCAGACCGTCTTGCTAAGAGATAGCCATCATTCAGGTTTTGGGAGTAGGATTCTGGATAATGGCTTTCGTAATATACAGGAAACTGTACCGTTTATTGCCAAAAGAGAATAAGGAATCTGGTTTACACGTGTCCTCCATCACAATAAAACTTCAGGGTTTCTTCCCAAGGGCTAAACACGAATTTGCGTTTTTAAAGCATAAATTAGGGAAGTGAAATCCTTATATACAGGCAAATGCACTGACTTTTCCTAAGAAAGATTAAGGAAAGTGGGTGACATGCTTTCTCAATCTCCAAAAAAGTATACGGCATCTTCCTAAGATCTAAAGAAGAATCAAGCTTTCGACGCATGTATCTCTGAACAGAAGTACTCATATACAGGTAACTGCACAGCTGTTGCTAAAAATAAGGAATCTGGGTTCTACGAGTCATCAGTCCTGAAAATCTACAGGGCATTTTGCTGACGGCTAAAGAAGAATGAGGGTTTCAAGGCATGAATGTGAGTAATAGCAATCCTCATATACAGGAAACTACATGGCCTCGGGCTAATAAAAGAGAAGAAATCCGTTTTCCACGGTTCCTCTATCAGAAAATCTACATGACTTCTTACTAAGGGCTAAACAAGAATCAGGGTTTCGAAATAGGAATCAAGGGAAAGATAGTCCTCATATACAGGACACACCATGGCCTCCAACTTAGTACGAATAAAGAATCATTGTGGTACTCGCCCTCAGTACAAAAAATTTCCAGGTTGTCTGCTATGGGACAAACAAGAAACAGATCTTTTTTC
>NW_006956559.1:4251-5086 GCF_000164805.1 Carlito syrichta
CTATATTTGGATGTAACTTTGGTCTTAACATGAACTTGGTAATCCTTAAATTTCCGTTTGTACTTTATTTGGAGAGGGACCAAGGGTTTTGCAGTTGCCAAATATTTAGTACGAATTATTGAAATGTAACCAGAATCCAAGGATTCCACATCCCTAGGAAACATCTAGGCATCTGCATTTTTGTGCACAGAATTTTGGAATCCACATGGACAGGGAAATTCAAGGCGACTTGCTGAGAACGGAAAGGGAATCCGGTTCTTGGAGATCTCAATCGCCTAAATCTACAAAGTCTCTTTATAAGGTTTAATCAGGAATCTGGGCTTCTGGGTTCCTACATTTTCAGAGCTAATTACTCCGTGTATACGCTAAATCTGTCATTACAGATCCTCAGGATCTTTCTGGTCCTCTTGTTATTTTTAATCAAAAATTTGGCCGTAGAAATCCTTTTGTTTCCTGGGACCATCTACGACCATAATCATATTCCCCAGAGTCAAAAAGTATATTGGTACAAAATTCCTCGATTCAGGTGACCTCAAAGTACAGAAAATTCTTGTGGGTGGGCAGGTAGGAATTGGGGTTTTGGGTTTGGAATATTCCACATTTTGGGGAGATCTTGTGAAGGAGAACAAAGAATCTTGGATTTCAGTTCCCAAAGAACATTATGGACGTGTTTCTTTCAATATTCAAAAAACTGGAAATCACAGTCACCAGGAACTGTCTTGGCATCCTGCAGAGTGAAGCAGGAAGCTGGCTAATGGAGGTCGTCATATACAGGAAACCACACGTCATATTGCTAAGGAAGTATAAGGAATCTTCCTTATATGAGTCCTCAATG
>NW_006956560.1:0-759 GCF_000164805.1 Carlito syrichta
CTTGCTAACAGATAACCACATATTAGGTTTTGGGACTAGGAATCTCGATAATGGGAGTCCTCATATACAGGAAATTGCATTGTCTATTGCTAAGGAAGAATAACGAATCTGTTTTACACGTGACCTCTATCCCCAAAAAAACTTCAGGGTTTCTTGCTAAGGGCTAAACAGAATTTTGGGTTTTTGAAGCATAATCTAGGGAAATGAAATACCATATACAGGCTACTGCACGGACTTTTCCCAAGAAAGAATAAGGAATCTGGGTGACATGTATTCTCAATCCCTAAAAAAACGAGACGGCATTGTCCTAAGGTCTAAACTAGCATCAGGGTTTCAACGCATGTATTTGTGAAAGGGAGTACTCATATACAGGCAACTGCACGGCTGTTGCTAAAAATAAGGTATCTGGGTTATACAAGTCCTCAGTCCTGAAAATCTACAGGGCATCTTGCTGACGGCTAAAGAAGAATCAGGGATTCGAGGCTTGAATGTGGGTAATAGCATCCTCATATACAGGAAACTACATGGCCTCTTACTAAGAAAAAGAAGAAATCTGTTTTACACGGTGCCTCCATCAAAAAATCAGCAAGGCGTCTTACTAAGGGCTAAACAAGAATCAAGGTTTTGAAACAGGAATCTAGGGAAAGAGAGTCCTCATGTACAGGACACTACACGGGCTCTATCTATGAAGAATAAGAATCTTTGTTGTATGAGTCCTCAATCCAAAAAATTCCCAGGCTGTCTGCTATGGGACAAACA
>NW_006956561.1:0-680 GCF_000164805.1 Carlito syrichta
CGCAGGTGATTACAACGCTCTAAAGGACATAAAAGCCTAAGATGGGAAAACTCCTGACACATGAAGAAATGAACGCTTAGAAACTTTCTTGAGACAGTTCAAGGGCTGTAATTCGGGACTATCATCTTTGGCCTTATGAATAAGACTCATTGTCTGAATGTTTATAGGGTTCTTGGCTTGTTTGTTGTTTGTTGGCTTGTTTGTTGCTAAGGTAACTTTTAGAGGATATGTATGTGAAGGAATTTTCTTTGTCTTGCCCCTTTATGAATGGTATAAAAGCTCTGTGTTAACTAACATTAAATTGTCATCTGTTCAGGAAGCAGGTGTCCGAGTATATTATTTTCATCTTTTGCCTATCCGTCTCTCCTTCAGAAAATCTCACGACCCTTGTGGGGCTGGACCCCCGCATGTAAGCTGAGAATTTTCAATGGCTACATAAAAGTGCCAAGTCCCAGTGTTCCTGGCATCAGGATGGCAGTGGTCGTGTACCATGTTGCTGTGATTTCTGTTGTGCCTTGCTGCCTCCCTGTAAACTTTACTTTGATGTTTGCATTTCACAACAAATGTGTGTATTTGCAGAAGTTTCACAACTCCAGTAAAGCCAGAATCCAATTCATTTTTAAAGTGAACAAAATGCAGTACAAGAATGACTTTTATTTTGGGATTCCAAAATATATTTT
>NW_006956562.1:0-653 GCF_000164805.1 Carlito syrichta
CGTTCATTTCTTCATGTGTCAGGAGTTTTCCCATCTTAGGCTTTTATATCCTTTAGAGCGTTGTAATCACCTCCCTTGTCCAGATGTCTTTGTTATTTTTCTTCTATCCTGCAGTGCTTATTTCTAAAGAGAACTCAAAAGAAGATTTTAGTAATGTTTCCCAGGCCCCCCAAGGTTGCTTTCTGTCTTTAGCTGATCTATAATAAAAGTGTCTGATTAGTATATTATGAGTTCAGTGAAAACCCACTCTATAAATGTTAACTTTGAGTTTTAACTATTGAATTAAGTAAAAACCTTAACTATTGATTAATCTTTATCCTAAGTCAGTGAAAACAGTGTTATAAATCACCTACATAACTCCAAGATAAGTGTTAGAACTTATAATGAATACACAATGGACTTACTATAAACTTGTGCTTCTAAAAATCCTTATGACTAAACACTAAACTACATAATGCTAAATCAAATGAGTGAATATACTTATATCATTTTTTACTCCAGCAATATCTAGTAACTTATAACCAAGTGAAAGAAAGCATTCTTGATGTGCTTCAGAATTTAACCCTTGTATATGTTAGAAAAGGCCAAGCGGCATAGTGGGAAAATGGAAAATGACCATGACATTCTCAGTTAGCTGTGAGTACTTCATATAA
>NW_006956563.1:0-717 GCF_000164805.1 Carlito syrichta
AGGTAGCTAGCTAGTACGTTAGATAATGAGTAAGCTAACTAGAAAGCTAGCATGTTAAGTAAGCTAGCTAGCTAGGCAGCTAACTATTTAACTGAGCTTGTTAGCTAGGAAGCTAGCTATTTAGCTAACTCTTTAAATCAGCTTACTACCGAGGTAGTGAGCTAGTTAGCTATTTAAGTCAGCTGTCTAGCTAACATTCAGCTAATTAAGTCAGTTAATAAGCTAGTTAATTCAGTTAATTAAGTCAACTGGGTTGACAGTTGGCTACCTAAGTGGCGAGGTAGTTAAGTCAGTTGGCTAGCCAGCTGGCTAGCTGGTTAATTCAGCTAGTTAAGAGAGCTGGCTAGCCAACTGGCAAGGTAGGTAGCTAGTTAGTTAGTCAGCTAGATAGCTACCTGGCTAGCTAGTGATGTCTTTGAGTTAAGTCAGCTGGCTAGCCAACCAACTAGCTAGATAAGTCAGCTTGCTAGCCAGTAGACTAGCTGTTCAAGTCAGCTAGATAAAGTCAGCTGGCTAGCCTGCTGGCTAGGTATGTAGCTAGCTTGTTAAGTGAGCTGGCGAGCTAGCTTGCTAGCTTACGTCAGCTAGGTAAGTCACTTTTCTAGTCAGCTTGCTAGATACATACGCAGCTAGTTATTCAGCTGGATAACCCGCTGACTAGCTAGTTAAGTCCGCTGGAAACCAGCTGGCTAGCTAGTTAATTCAGCTCATTAAATC
>NW_006956564.1:0-693 GCF_000164805.1 Carlito syrichta
GCTGGGATTACAGGCTGAGCCACCAAACCTGGCCTGACATTGATTTCTGACATAGGTACTTTGTGGTCAGAGAGAACAGACTTTTTATTTCTTGAATCCTCTTAAATGTATACACGTTTGTTTTATAGTTCAGAATATGCTTTATCTAAGTGAATTATTCTCAGTGTACTTGAAAAGAATGTGTATTCTGCTTTTACTGCATGGAGTGTTCTATTAATATTTCTTGACACAGGTTGGTTGACAATGTGGTTCAAATCATTTGTGTTTTTACAAACTTTCTACTTACTCTATCAATTATTGAGAATGAGGAATTGAAGTCTTTAACTACAATTGCAGATTTTCTATTGTTTCTTGCGGTTCTTTCGTTTTTTTTCTTTTTCCCCCCATACAATACTAATGTATCCTTGCAAGTCTTTCAGTATTTTATTCATGTAATTTAAAGCTCTGCTATGAGGGGCAAACAATGGGTGAGATTTTTTATGTCCTTGTGATTTTAAAACAAACTTTCTTGCTCATAGTAATACTTATTTTTTTTGCCCTGAGACTTACTTTATCTGACATTAATATAGCCACTCCAACTTTCATTTTCTTAGTATCTTTAGCATGGCATATCTTTTTTTCTATATCTTTACTTTTAACTTATGTATCTCTTTACTTCAAATGTATTTCTTATAGGCAGTTTATAGTTGGGCA
>NW_006956565.1:0-3919 GCF_000164805.1 Carlito syrichta
ACTCCTGCCTGATGAACTAATTCTCTCTTCCTAGTTCCCCACTGTGGTACTGACATAATTTAATCAGCCTGATTTAACTCTTTTATACAAAAACTCAGAACAAAATAAAAAAGAAAAGAGCATGCTTCAACAATTATTTGAAAGAAAACCAAACATACTATACACTTTCACTTATTTAGAACATGGTACAGTATTTTGCTTGTATTTATAAAACTAAGGTGCCAGTGTTTTATTAGCTTTCATAATACTGAATACAAACTATTGGAGAATATGAGGACCATATAATTTTCTGCTTGCCTTTACTATATGTAGTGTATAAAATTGAGCATGAGCAGGCACGTCGTTTATATTTAGCCTTATATTTTTGAAGAAACATGTTACTGCACTAAAATTCTTTTTGTTTGAAAGAAATGAGTACATATTTTCCATTTTCTGTAAATGAGATATTGTTAACTGAAAGCTGTATCATGTATTTGTGTCACAGTTTTATCTTTGAAAGAACTTAAACTTATAAAAATAAATATGGGTATATATACAATATATACATTGAAGAATTAATCAACCCTTTTTGTTGCTGTTGTTGAACTGTATGTCCAACTTTTTTTTTTTGAGTCAGAGTCTCACTCCGTCACAGAGGCTGGAGTGCAGTGACATGTTCACAGCCACCCCAATGTCGGTTGACCTGCTGGGCTCAGGCAATCCTTCTGCCTCAGTCTTCCAAGTATCTGGAACTACAGGTGTGCGCTACCATGTCCAGCTAATTTTTGGATATATTGTAGAGGCAAGGGCTCACCAAGCTGCCCAGGCTAGCCTCGAACCCCTGGGCTCAGGCAATCCTCTCACCTTGGCCTCTCAAAGTGCTGGGATTACAGGCTTGAGCCACTGTGCCCGGCCTCATCATAATTTTTTTAAAAAAATTTTTCTGTAGGACTGAGTGCAGTAGCTCATGCCTGTAATTCCAGCACTTTGGGAGGTCGAAGAATCAACTCTTCCTCCAGTTCAATTATAGGAAAATTTGAAAGGCAAAATATATACTTTTTGCAATGATTGATAGAGTGCATCAAAAATGATAATGGCATGAGCTTTTTTTTCACAAATACTTGACAAAAATTGTAGAACTGGACATAGCTAATTAA
Source organism: Carlito syrichta (assembly GCF_000164805.1). Taxonomy (NCBI): domain Eukaryota; kingdom Metazoa; phylum Chordata; class Mammalia; order Primates; family Tarsiidae; genus Carlito; species Carlito syrichta. Next base: position 1,137 of record NW_006956565.1, read on the forward strand.
AGGCTTTATCTTTTCAGAAAAGTTTTAAGTTCACAATAAAATTAAAAATAAGATACCAGAATTTGATAAAACATTGCTATCTATTCTTCCCTCATTTTCTTTACCAAAGACTTACTTCCAGTATATCTCTTTGTTTCACACCGAGTCTACATCTGTTTCTAAAGTTATTGATCCCCCCCACGCACACCCTTCCCCACTCTCAACATTCCCCACGAGAACAATTAATGAGTTAGAAGTGGGGAGACTCCACTGACATGTCATTAGCACCAATCTCTCTAATCTACATTAGGTTTACTCTTTGCATTGAGCATTCTATTAGTTGGAGCAAATGTGCAATCACATGTATCCACCATCATAGCACATTAGAGAGCAATTTAACTACCCTCCACATTTTCTGCTCTTTCTTTTTATTCCTGCACCCCCCCTGACGACCTCTGACAAACTCCGAGCTTCTCTTTGTCTTCCTAGTTTTGCCTTTCCCTGAGTGTCAAGTTGAAGACATTCAGGATGTCAATTTTTCAGAGTGGCTTCTTTCCTTTATTAATATGCATTTAAGGTTTCTCCATGTCCTCTCATGGCTTGATAGTTCATTTCTTTTTAGGGATGAACAATACTCTATTATCTGAATGTACCACAGTTTACTTAACTCTTCATCAACATTACTAAATTTTGAGGTGTTCAATTGATGCAAAAGCTCACAGGTTTATTTCTGCTCCCACCCATCCACAAGATCAGCCTGCTTTATCTTATGCAGTGAAAATGTTTCTCATGTTTTCATTCAGTTTTCTGAAAGCAGGCCTTGGGACTCAATTCGTCTTCACATCAGTTATTTTTATATCCTACTCTAAACTAGGTTTCTCCCCGCCCCCCATTTCCCTAAATCTGACTGAAGGTATTACTTATTTCTGCCCTGAAGAAAAGTACTTTTCCTTTGAAGCAGTTTTCACTAATGGTTATTCAGAAGCTTAGGAGATAATACACGTGGCAAACAAGAAGTTGCAAGTCGGATTTCTGAGCTAAAGTTGAGATGGCAAGACAACAAGAGGGAATAATAAGTAGAATCCTACATTACTCTTCAGCAGTAATTGCTTCTAGGGAAGAGTCTCAAAATGTTATTTTTTTCATTAATGAAGGTCAATTTTACCCACCCAATCCTCAGCGAAATTGTTTCTTTAGAACTGAAATGAAACATGAAGTTAGGCAAAACAAAAGTTTAGTTTTCCTCCTCAAGTTGTCAATATTAAGCTCTGAAGATTATGTGACTGATTATCACTTCATCTGTAGGTTCTTTGACTTGCTCAAGGTCATACTACCTTAAGTATCTCATAACAAAAGTGAGGAAAGTAAGCAAGTATATACACATACATGCATATATTTATGTATATATACATATATATTACAATATCCAACAAATACAAAATATAGCAACAATAAGCATCCTAATTGGAGTGTATTAGTCTTATTAGGAATAACTATCTGGTACGTAGCATGTATTTCTGTTAAGATAATTTTAGTATATATACTCATGTATATTTATGAATATTCTTCTCTTCAAAGCTTTAATTGCAAAAAGTAATTGGCATTAGTCAAAATGAATATTACCTATTATTATCGTATTTTTCAAGCACATGATTTTCATTATAGTACAATCTAGACACTTCTCTTCTTGAAACAGTAACCTAAAAAGTGTTGTTCTGATAGATCATTTAAATTTCAACCTCAAGGTTTAATTATTAAATACGTTTTAGACACATGTCAAATTACAATTATTAACAAATAAGTTTTAGGCACATGTTAAATTAGTGCTCCTGATACAGTTTCTTGTATTTTCAAACACTTCCATTTCAGATAATGAAAACAATGGCATTATCTCTATTTTTGTTAATGCAATTGTCAAAACTAATAACATGAATTACAACTTATAAGGCAGTGAAACACTCTGACAATTCCACTTTTCCCTCTGTGTATACAGGTGCAATTTACAAAAGCATATCAGATTGATATAACAAAGCATAGTGATATTTTCAATATCCATGGTAAGTATCATAGATAACCAAGAGTAAAAACAATTGATAGTAGTAGTATCATACATTTCATGATTTTCACATTTACCTTTCTGACTATGCTTGTCTTAAAATAGTATTATAATTATATTATGATAATTTTTCATTCTTTATGTTTATACAAACTGGCAGAAACATGAGGTAGACAGCATTATAAGTCATTAAGAAATGTAAAATGGTGATTCCTCATAATTGAGGGCAGTGTGATATAGTCTCCGATATGAGACTGGTGTCAGAAATGTCCCTTTGAGAACATGCTCTGGTTTTCATCTATTCAGGCATTGCAAAAACTCCAAGTATGTAATTAAAAAGAGCAGTACTTTTAAGTGCGGGTTTTTGGGGGTGATGCTCTGGAAGCAGCACAACTTCTGTGAAGGAACAATAATTATAGTATTTCTGGTTGTGTGCAAACAACACTTTTGCACAGCGGTCTCACTTGACCCTACAATTCAATCTGAGAGATGAGAAAGTGGAAAGTCAGTCAGTAAATAAACTGCTCATGGTCACATAGCAGTCAGTCAGAGGAATAAACAGTTGAAGAGAGGTCATCTAATTCCAAACTTTGGGCTCTTCTCAAAAGTAGTAAAAACAAGATGTCTACACCAGTGCTGTCCAATAAAACTTTCTGCAATGATAGAAAAGTTCTGTCTATGCACATTCAATACAGTAGCATTCACACATGTGGCTGTTGGTCACATGAACCATGGCTGGTGAGACTGA
>NW_006956566.1:0-707 GCF_000164805.1 Carlito syrichta
CCAGCGTCCACCCTCCACATTCATGCACCACAGAAAAGACGTGTGTGAGCTAGTGGATCAGACAGCCTTGAGCTTGTGCGTCCATTTGGCACAGAGCGATCAAGTCGGTGCAACAATGCCACGGCCAGTCCAGGTTCCAGTCAACCTGTCCGTCACCTACAGGTGGGGGGAGGGTCCCTTCCTCTCCAGATCACTTCATCGTGTCCTGCCCATGCGGACCTTTCCCTGTGGAGCCCAGGATGCCCATGGTGAAGAAAGTGGGAGACATCTTTTTGTCCCCGGAGTCTCCCTCGGCCATGTTGGGGTACAGCAGCACAATCGTGGCTCTTGGGAAATCAAATTGCAGGGCTCAGGTGGTCCTACTATCTTGGTCCCCAAACAGCTGGGAACCAGGGCCCACCAAGCCTGACCCAATTTAGGGGACCACTCACTGATATGAGGTCTGGCCATGTTACCTGGGCTGGTCTCTGATCCCTGGGCTCAGTCAGGAACTGATGGCCATGAGCCACAATGCCCGACCTCGACTTACATGTTTTGTAGGCATGTGTGACAAAAAGGAGTGCCCCAGGACGGAGGCCAAAGCATCCCTTGTAACCAGGACCGCCATCGCCACCATACGCAACTCCAGTGTTTGCGTTCTGGGGAGCGATGAGGTTTTGATACTTGGCCCAAGCTGGTCTCAAACTCGCGGGTGCCAGCGGTCCCAT
>NW_006956567.1:0-724 GCF_000164805.1 Carlito syrichta
ATAGTATACATAGCAGTAATTATAGACTATAGTCTATTTTTATTTTCTATCAATTAACCATTTTCAAAATTTTTATTGATTTCTCTTCTGTGATATATTTTCAAGTAATGTAAGATAATTTAAAAATCATTCTAAAGTTATTAGTAAGCTAATAAACACTAATCCAAATGTGTATACCATGTATTTTAAAATCAAAGAATAAATATATTTCATATTATATACCTTAAATAATTCATATTATTGTGATCTTCTCAAGCACCCATTGACTTTAATACAGTTTCATTTAACTACCATTTATTGAACATCTATCTGTTGAAACACACACACACACACACACACACACACACACACACACACACACACACACACACACACGAGAGATGAAATAGCAGTTATAGAGTGCAAAGGTTTGAAGGAGCATAGGACAGCCGGGCTCAGTGGCTCAGCCTGTAATCCCGCACCTTGGGAGGCTGAGGTGAGTGGATTGCCTGAGCCCGCAGGTTCGAGACCCACCTGGGCAACTTGGTGAGCCCTCATCTCTACAATAAATTAAAAAATTAGCCAGGCGTGGTAGCACATGCCTGTAATTCCGGCTACTCGGAAGGCTGAGGCGGAAAAATTGCTGGAGCCCCAGGTTGAGGCTGTGGTGGCCGGGAGCAGCCACTGCACTCCAGTCTGGGCGACAGAGTGAGACTCCAACTCAAAACAAAAAAAAAAGAAAAGA
>NW_006956568.1:0-739 GCF_000164805.1 Carlito syrichta
ATAAATCCTGCTTTCACACACACACACACACACACACACACACACACAACTAAGCTGGGCACAGTGGCAAACACTTGTAATACCAGCTACTCAAGAAACTAAGACAGGAAGACAAGTCTGAGCCCAGGTTTTTCAAGACCCTGTCTCAAAAAAAATGTTTTTTAATAGAACATTTTACTTTATGATAAATGATGCTACTTCAGACAACCTCTGAGTTCAAAGACTACTCTAATCAAGTATAACTCTGAATGCATTTCTAGGAAGTAGACTTATTTTTAAAGCAATCTAATAGGAAAGAATCGACTCTCCTTTTCCTTAAAGCCTTGTAATAATACTTGCTTACATCTGAGACTGTCTTGTCACCTAGCAGTGAATTCAGATGTGGAGATAAACAAGAGGACTGTCAGTATTGAATAGTAAATGCAATGGCAAAGGCAGAAGCAAAGCTGTGTGAATTTGAATTAAATCACTACATCCCTGAACTTCAGACTTTTTTTTTTTCTGAGTTGGATTCTCACTCTGTCACCCAGGCTGGAGTGAACTGGCTCGCTCATGACCATGGCAGCCTTGAGCTGCTGGGCTCAGGCGATCCTTCTGCCTCAGCCTTCCAAGTCACTGGAACTGCAGGCATGCACCACCATGGCTGACTAATTTTTGTTGTTGTAGAGATGAAGTTTCGTAAAGTTGCCCAAACTGGTCTCGAACCCGTGAGTTCAGGCAATCCTCTCACCTCAGCCTA
>NW_006956569.1:0-933 GCF_000164805.1 Carlito syrichta
AACAGAAACAGGCCTAAAAAGGCATAAACAACTTCATGATGTGGTGCCAGGCCTAAGAGGCATCCAGAACTGTGGACAGTGTATGTGTCTGACAGAGAGTAGCAGCTGGGCACTCAACATTCTGACATTGCCCAAGCAGATGAAAGCAGTAAAAAGTAGAACCCAGAAAGCTGGGGGATGGCCAGGTACAGTGGCTCAAGACTGCAATCCCAGCACTTTGGGAGGCTTAGGTGCGAGGATTGCCTGAGCCCATGAGTTCGAGACCAGCCTGGGCAACTTGGAGAGACCTTATCTCTACAATATATCAAAAAATTAGCTGGGCATGGTAGTACACACTTGTAGTTCCAGCTACTTGGAAAGCCGAGGATTGCCTGGATCAAGCAGGTCAAGGCTGCGGTGGCCATGAACGTGCCACTGAATTTCAGCCTGAGCAACAGAGTGAGATTCCAACTCAAAAATAAAAAATAAGAGAAAGTGGGGGGGCAACTCAATGACAACACTCATGGTCATGCAGTAGTGTAAACTTAAAATAGTAAAAATGTAAATATAAATATGTCTGCTCAAAATGCTAAAGTACATATTTCTTTTCTTTTTGGGGAGGATTTGAGTCTCACTTTGTTGCCCAGGCTGGAGTGCAGTGGCATGCTCACAGACACTGCAGTCATCACCTGCTTGGCTCAGGCAACACTTCCACATCAGCCCTCCAAGTAGCTGAAACTACAGGTGCACACCACCATGCATGGCTAATTTTTTTTATTTATCACCAAATTGCCCAGGCTGGTCTCAAAACCCATGGAATTAGGAAAATCCTCCCAATCTCTGCCTCACAAAGTGCTGGGATTGCATGCGTGAGTGTAACCATGCCCGGGCTGAAACCATATATTTTCAAGGGATGCAGTCCTCTGCACTAAAATACAGTACTGCTTTCCTAAA
>NW_006956570.1:0-752 GCF_000164805.1 Carlito syrichta
ATTATATGCCTTCTATATATATATATATATATATATATATATATAAATATATATTGCAATTTTCAATTTGTCAATTACACATCAGTCCACCTGAAAAAATAAGCTGGTAAGGAAACAAAAAACATTTCATGCATAGAGACTTCTCCTTTAGCATCAGGAGAACTATCATTTCAACTAAGAATAGTCAAAGTTTTGTGATGTCACAAGTGCTATGATGAAGACTAGTTTGGATGACATTGAGTTACAGTATCATTGAACAATAAATGTAGCAGGCAGCCAGGAAAAGGCTAGGAGAGCAGCAGGAGATGAAACAGTGGCTCATCATAAAGATTTCTATTTGTTTGAGTTGGGTAAACAGCAGAGGTGGGGGAAAAAAATCACTCCCTCAAGGTAAAAATTTGCATTATTATTATAGTAAAAATAATATATGTTTATTGAAACTCAATTTAATAACATAAACTACTATTTTAATAATTTGCAACATCTTGATGTCTACCATGGTATTTTTGAAAAATACTAATTTAATTCATAAAATTCACATACAGCTTTAACCTATTTTGGTTAATATGCCATAAAAATACCATAATAATATACCATAGTAGACCAGTAATGTTTTAATATATTACAAATATCAATAAATAATCATATAAATATTTATTGCAGCTGTGTATTTCATTAAATGACTGTACTAAAATTTATATAGCTAGTACTCTGATAATATACACTAGTATTGACTGATTTTTAGTTTTCTG
>NW_006956571.1:0-742 GCF_000164805.1 Carlito syrichta
AATAAGCATGCATTTATATAGCCCTAATGATAAAGCTTCAGCACAAATGCTGTAGATAGGCTATGATCCTTTTAAGGGACTTGGTAAAGACAGACAGAGAATACAAAAACTTACTCTAGTGAATGAAAAAACAAACCGAGCTGGCATTGGCTATTCAAATTTACCCTATAGGCCATTATTGTTAAGGTTGCATGTCAATAAGCCAGTTTTGGGTAAAACAATGGCCTATACCATCTAAGAAACTTAAGGCAGCAGAAGATTTGGTTCAACAGCAGTTAAAAGCTGGCCTATAATTGTTATAAAGAAAAAATAAAACAAATACTTAGAGTTATGCGTAAGGTGAAAATGCAGATGTATTCTGCTTTAAATTAATAAGAAAACTTGAAAAATATGTTGACAGGTATTTGGAGGATGGTAATTCACAAAGAATTTTTTTACATATTATTCATTATAAAATTAAATAGGATTTTATTTTGTGTATTTAAGTTACAATTTTTCTCATACAAATTTACCTTATCCACAACTTTATATACAGTATATCAAATGATTGAGGCAGCGAGGAAACTGAGAACAAAAAGAATTAATAAGCATGAGAAAATCAGTGGGAAAACTTTCAAACTGAGTATGAAAGCTTACAGATTCTAAATACTACTATGGAAAAATTTATGCCGTATAATGACTGTAGTTCTATCATTTCATTTTAGAAGTATACCCTTGAATCTTCAGCCAAAATAAGTAATGT
>NW_006956572.1:0-701 GCF_000164805.1 Carlito syrichta
CGGGTTCAAGACCAGCCTGGGCAACTTGGTGAGACCTTGTCTCCAATAAATAACAAAATTAGCTGGCATGCTGGCATGCACCTGTAATTTCAGCTTCTTGGAAGATTGAGGCAGAAGGATCACTTGAGCACAGCAAATTGAGGCTGCAGGGCTTGTGAGTGTGCCACTACACTCCAGACTGGGTAAGTGTTAGATTCCAACTAAAAAAAATTACAAGCCGGGCTCGGTGGCTCAGCCTGTAATGCCGCACTTTGGGAGGCTGAGGTGAGTGGATTGCCTGAGCCCGCGGGTTCGAGACCCATCTGGGCAACTTGATGAGACATCGTGTCTACAATAAATCAAAAAAATTAGCCGGGCGTGGTAGCGTGCACCTGTAATTCCAGCTACTTGGAAGGCTGAGGCAGAAGGATCGCCGGAGCCCAGCAGATCGAGGCTGTGGTGACCGGGAGAGGCCACTGCACCCCAGTCTGGGCAACAGAGTGAGACTCCAACTCAAAAAACAAAAATTGTCTTATTGGATAATTCCAGTTGTCATATCAGCTAAAACCTGTTCTATTCACTCTCATTTCACTCTCTTTTCTCATTCTCATGGCCACTTGAAAAATATGTGTTCTTTTCATTTTCAGGGGCTGTTGACATTCAGGGATGTGGCCATAGAATTCTCTCCAGAGGAGTGGGGAATGCCTGGACTGGTCTCAGCC
>NW_006956573.1:0-525 GCF_000164805.1 Carlito syrichta
GGGCAAGAAAGAACTGAGGGAAGAAGGTTTGCTAAGAATGGATTTATTTGGTGACATATTTTCTTTCTTTCTTTCTTTCTTTCTTTCTTTCTTTCTTTCTTTCTTTCTTTCTTTCTTTCTTTCTTTCTTTCTTTTCTTCTCTCTCTTTTATTCTCTCACAAGATAGTCCTGGCTTCTCTCAAACCCCTCAGCTGGGGCCTTCCACTCAGCCTCTGCCTCTCAAACGGCTGTGATCTCAGACTTTCCATTTGGTCAACATCCTGATCTTCCTTGCTGGTCTTGAACTCTGACCCTGAAATGATCCTCCCACCGGGGGCAACCCTCACCCCAGATTTCTGGGTTTTGTTTGAGGTCAAGGTGGTGGCTTGCTATGGTGTACAGCCTGGTCTCAATCTCCTGGGCTCCAGCTACCTTACTTTCTCAGCCTCACTAAGTGCTGAGGAGACAGTCAAGAGATGCTTGGCCATCCCCACTCCCCCCAAAGAATTGAGTGTCATGCCTTTCCTTTCCTGGAGGCAGCCCCTG
>NW_006956574.1:0-756 GCF_000164805.1 Carlito syrichta
CAGTTGATCCTTGAAAAACACAGATTTGAACTTAGTATATCTACTTTTATGCAGATTTTTTTCAACTGCACACAAGTGAAAAATACAGTATTCATGGAATGTGAAACGTATTTATGGTGGACTGACTGCAGGTCTTGAGTATGTGCAGATTTTGGTAAATGTGAGGGTCCTTGAATCACCCCCTGTGGACACTGAAGGGCAAGTGTATATTTCTCAATGTTTAAATGGAAACACTAACATTCTACTTTGCATTAAAAATGTCAACAGTTTAGTATAATATTAAGGGAATCAAGGAACTGATATTTTGTGGAATATTACTCAGTCCTCAAGACTATATTGTGAGAGAGATATCTATTTTATAGATAAGAAGTCTGAGGCCAGGTGTGGTGGCTCATGCCTATAATCCCAGCACTTAGGCTGAGGTGAGAGGATTGCCTGAACTCACGGGTTCGAGACCAGTTTGGGCAACTTTATGAAACTTCATCTCTACAACAACAAAAATTACTCAGCCATGGTGGTGCATGCCTGCAGTTCCAGTGACTTGGAAGGCTGAGGTAGAAGGATCGCCTGAGCCCAGCAGCTCAAGGCTGCCATAGTCATGAGCGAACCAGTTCACTCCAGCCTGGGTGACAGAGTGAGAATCCAACTCAGAAAAAAAAAAAAGTCTGAGGGTCAGGGATGTAGTGATTTAATTCAAATTCACACAGCTTTGCTTCTGCTTTTGCCATTGCATTTACTATCCAATACTGACAGTCC
>NW_006956575.1:0-740 GCF_000164805.1 Carlito syrichta
GTTTCCTTTGATTCAAGTGTTCTTCTTGTTGATTTCAGAGGAGAGAAAAACTGCGAATTTTCTTTCCCATCACAACACCAGAGTAGTTACTATTTAATAAGAACCAAATGATGGTAAATCTCAGAATGACTCTGGGTCAAAATCTTCCTGAAGCTGAGAACAAGATGGCTGCCGTGGTGACCTGATTGCTTGGTTATGTGGGAAGCTTGTGAGGGCCACAGAGCTCACACAAACAGGGTATACATGGTGTTTTGATTGTTGTCAAATTTAAATGATGCATGTGCTCAAATACCAGTTAGATGGATTTTCATATCTTCTACTCCAAACATCTTCATTTTTAATTTAGTACCCTAGGTTTATTTTAGAACATTTAAGCCCTGCTAAAATAAAATGTACCCAGATGATTTTAAACAGCTTTGAGAACAGTTTAAGAAATCTGGAATTCATACGAGTTCCTGCTATGATTTTTCTTCGATTACATAAAATGGTCATTTCTCCCATTGTAGTAGAAGAAAAGGAAGCTATTATTGTGGAAGCTGGAATTTGAGGTTTTAACCATGATCCAACACAAATGGTTGTGGTTTGGGAGAACTTAACCTATTCTAAACTCGACATCCTGAACTGGAATTAATTGCTCTTTAGAAGCAGAAAGAGTTCCTTTTATTCACTCTAATGTAAATATAGCAAAGGGTTTTTTTAAATACTATGGAAAAATAATGTGGTTCTGGACTTTCTTTTTC
>NW_006956576.1:0-4148 GCF_000164805.1 Carlito syrichta
ATCAAAAAATCAGCCGGGCGTGGTAGCGCATGCCTGTAATTCCGGCTACTTGGAAGCCTGAGGCGGAAGGATCACCGGAGCCCAGCAGGTTGAGGCTGTGGTGGCCGGGAGCGGCCACTACACTCCAGTCTGGGCGACAGAGTGAGACTCCAACTCAAAAAAAAAAAAAAAAAGCAATGAAACAAAAAGCTGGTTCTTTGAAAGGATAAACAAGATTGATGGTCCCCTAGCTAGACTGACCAAGAAAAAATGAGGAAAAAAACCCAAATAAGCACAATCAGAAACACAAAAGATGAAGTCACATCTGACCATGAAAAAATACTAAAGATCATTGGAGACTACTACGTACACTTGCATGGAAACAAACTCGAAAACTTTAAGGAAATGGAGGACTTTCTGACATCACACAACCTACCTAGGTTGGAACAAGAAGAAATTGAGACCCTAAATAGACCAATAACAATCAAGAAAATCGACTACATAATAAGAAAACTACCTACAAAAAACAGCCCCGGTCCAGATGGCATTCCAGCAGAATTCTACAAGACATTTAAGGAGGAGCTGACACCAATCCTACTGAAGGTATTCCAGGCATTTGAAAAAGATGGAACACTCCCCAACTCATTTTATGAAGCCAACATCACATTGATACCCAAGCCAGGTAAAGATCCAACAAAGAAAGAGAACTACAGGCCAATATCTTTGATGAACATAGATGCTACAATTCTCAACAAGATCCTAGCAAGCCGGATGCAACAATACATCTCAAAAATCATCCATCATGACACATAGGCTTCATTCCTGGGATGCAAGTCTGGTTCAACATTGGTAAAACCATAAATGTAATTAAATACATCAACAGATGTCAAAAAAAACCCCAAACGATTATATCATTAGATACAGAAAATGCTTTTTATAAAATCCAGCACCCCTTCTTGATAAAAATCCTTGAACATCTAGGCATACGGGGAACATACCTCCAAATAATAAAAGCCATCTATGAGAAACCCACAGCCAGCATAGTCCTAAATGGACAAAAATTGGAACTATTTCCCCTGAAAACTGGAACAAGACAAGGATGCCCACTCTCACCCCTCCTGTTCAACATAGTATTGGAAGTCCTGGCTCGAGCAATCAGAGAAGAGGAGGCAATCAGGGGTATCTAAATAGGAAAAGAGGAAGTCAAGTTATCTCTCTTTGCAGGTGATATGATTGTGTACATTGAAAACCCAAGAGAATCTGTCAAAAACCTCCTTATACTGATAAAGACCTTTGGCAAAGTCTCAGGATACAAAATAAATGTGCAAAAGACAACAGCATTTCTTTACACCAATAATAAACAAACAGAAACCCAAATAAAAAACACAATTCCATTCACAATAGCCACAAAAAAATTGAAATACCTTGGCATCTTCCTAACCAGAGATGTCAAAGACCTTTACAATGAAAACTACAAAACAGTGCTCAAAGAAATCAAAGATGACACAAACAAGTGGAAAAATATCCCATGCTCATGGATTGGAAGAATCAACATTGTGAAGATGTCCATCTTACCTAAGTCAATCTACACATTCAATGCAATACCCATCAAATTCTTCTCAGACCTAGAAAAAACAACACAGGAATTCATATGGAAACACAAACGTCCAAGAATAGCCAGAACAATCCTCAGCAAAAAAAAAAAAAAAAACAAAGCAAGTGCTATCACATTACCAGACTTCAAACTTTACTATTAAGCTACAATCATCAAAACAGTTTGGTATTGGTACAGGAACAGGTATATAGATCAATGGAATAGAATTGAGATTCCAGAAGCAAAACCTCAAATTCTCAACCAACTCATCTTCGACAAAGCCTCCACCACCTACCACTGGGGAGAGGAGAACCTATTCAATAAATGGTGCTGGGGCAACCAGCTGACCACATGCAGAAGATTAAAACAGGACCCCTATCTCTCCAGATGCACAAAGGTTAACTCCAAATAGATCAGAGACCTAAATGTAAAACCTCAAACCATAAGAACCTTAGAAAATGAAGGACATACCCTCATGGAAATCGGAACTGGCATCCAATTCCTGAACAAAACCCAAAACCCACAGGTCATAAGAGAGAAGATAGACAAGTGGGACCTTATTAAAGTGACAAGCTTCTGCAAAGCCAAAGAGACCATCAAGAGAACAGGGAGACAGCCTACAGACTGGGAAAAAGTATTTGCCAACACCAGGTCTGACAAAGGCTTAACATCTTGGATCTACAAGGAACTCAAATGTGCTGAAAAGAAAAAAAACAAACAACCACATTATAAAGTGGGCAAAAGATATGAACAGACACTTCACAAAGGAAGACATCCGAGCAGCCCACAGACACATGAAGAAATGTTCAACCTCAGTAATCATCAGGGAGATGCAAATCAAAACCACACTTGGATACCGCCTAACTCCAGTCAGAATGGCTATTATCATCAACTCAAAAAATAACAGCTGCTGGAGAGGGTGTGGCGAAAAGGGAACACTTCTACACTGTTGGTGGGAGTGTAAAGTAGTGCAACCTCTGTGGAAAGCAGTGTGGCGATTCCTAAACACTCTAAATATCAACCTCCCATATGACTCTGCAATCCCCCTACTGGGAATATATCCTGAAGAACTCAAATCATTCTATAAAAAAGATACCTGCACACATATTATTATCGCAGCATTGTTCACAATAGCAAGAACCTGGAAGCAATCATACTGCCCATCAAAAAGAGAAACAGGAATACTATGCAGCCATAAAAAAGAACAAAATCATGATTTTTGCAGCAACCTGGATGGAACTAGAGTGTATAATACTAAGTGACCTCTCACAGAAACAAAGATCCGAGTATCACATGTTCTCACTCATATAATGGACCTTGAACATCCAATGTAATCCTATAAGAAAATGACTAACAGTAGTGGGAAACTATGGGGGTGGAGGGAGATGGGATTAATGGTAGCAAATATATGTCTGTGGATGGAGAAACACCTCTTATCAACAGGGTGCCTGAATGAAACTTATTTGTATACCTAACCCTTAATTGTACCCCACAATATCATAATAAAAAATATTGATAAAAACAATTTTGTTCTAGTCAATTATTGTTTACCTCTTTTCATTGAATTCTTTCTCTTTATTTTCCTGACATTTGATTAGCTTCCTTGAAATTCTTTGTAAGACAGCTCATATACCTCCATTCTTTAGAGTTTGTCACTTGCCTTTATTTTGCCCTTTGATGATGTCATATTTCCTTGTTTTTGTTTTTTGTTGTCATACATCAGTGTCTACGCATTAAAACATGCGGGTTCATATTCTTGTGTTACAGAATGCCTTTAAATTCATGATTCAGCCTGTTCAGTTATTCTAGGAAGGCTGCCTGACATCCTTAAGCCTTAGGCTGCTGTGCTTGGCATGGCACTGGCACATACCAGAAACTCAAGGTCACTGAAGCTTACCTAGTTTTGAGGGCTGCTCAGAGTCCAGGGTTGCTGACACAGGTCCAGTGGCGGTGTGAGCCAAAGATAGAAACTGTCACACAAGCTTGAAGCCTGAAAGTGTCTGGTCACACTTGACACTGTAGAATGATTTTAATTTTTTTTCACTTGGGTTATTAGTTGAGAGGTGGGAAAGAGTAGCTCTTCAGTGAAGATATGAAAACACCTTTCTAGTGTGATTCAAATTAATATCACCCCTGAGCAGTGAGATATATTATACTTTAAAATGTGATGCCATGAACTTATACAACACTAACTTTGTAGCATTCCAGCTGGTGATGGATAATCTGAATCAATCATGAGGGCATATAAGAAAAACCCAAATTGAGGACTATTCAATGAAATACTTGGTCAATTTTCTTCAAAATGTTAAGGCAACAAAAGAATGAGAAACTGTCCATATTAACCAATAAACATATATGACAACTAAATGTAACACATGATTCTGGACTGAAACAGGAATTGGAAGATTCTAAATGCTGTAAAGGGCATTATTAGAAAGACTGGTGAAATTGGAGTATGGAATTTACATTACATACGTATTTTAGCATGATTAATTTTCCTAAATTTGGTACCTGTACTGTTCTTGTGTACGAAAATATCCCTGACAGACATGGCGGCTCAAACCTGGAATCCCAG
>NW_006956577.1:0-686 GCF_000164805.1 Carlito syrichta
CGCCAATGAATCCCAAAGTTTTCAACGAAAGCAGGAATCGGAAACTCATCTGCGCAAAGCAGAAACTCACAGACAACATTCTACACAAGAAGAACATGAAATTCTTACTATGGAAGATAAATTGTTTTTTGAGATGGTCCTCACCCAGGAAAACAAGTTTTCTGTGGTTCTCTAACATTGTCTCCCTGCACAAAATCGGCTGAGACCAGTCCAGGCATTCCCACTCCTCTGGAGAGAATTCTATGGCCACATCCCTGAATGTCAACAGCCCCTGAAAATGAAAAGAACACATATTTTTCAAGTGGCCATGAAAATGAGAAAAGAGAGTGAAATGAGAGAGTGAATAGAACAGGTTTTAGCTGATTTGACAACTGGAATTATCCAATAAGACATTTTTTTTTTTTGAGTTGGAGTCTCACTCTGTTGCCCAGACTGGGGTGCAGTGGCCTCTCCCGGCCACCACAGCCTCGATCTGCTGGGCTCCGGCGATCCTTCTGCCTCAGCCTTCCAAGTAGCTGGAATTACAGGTGCACGCTACCACGCCCGGTTAATTTTTTGATTTATTGTAGAGACGATGTCTCATCAAGTTGCCCAGGTGGGTCTCGAACCCGCAAACTCAGGCAATCCACTCACCTCAGCCTCCCAAAGTGCGGCATTACAGGCTGAGCCACCGAGCCCGGCTTGTA
>NW_006956577.1:1973-3023 GCF_000164805.1 Carlito syrichta
GACAATCCTCTCACCTCCACCTCCCAAAGTGCTGGGATTATAGGCTTGAGCCACTGTGCCCAAGCTCTAATTTACTTTTTTTTCCTTTGTTTTTTGAGTTGGAGTCTCACTCTGTTACCCAGACTGGAGTGCAGTGACCGCTCCCGGCCACCGCAGCCTTGACCTGCTGGGCTCCGGCGATCCTTCTGCCTCAGCTTCCAAGTAGCTGGAACTACAGGCTCGCCCTACCATGCCCAGCTAATTTTTGACCTATTGTAGAGATGAGGTCTCTCCAAGTTGCCCAGGCTTGTCTCAAACTCACCAACTCAGGCAATCCACTCATCGTGGTCTCCTCAAGTGCTGAGATTACAGTATGAGTCAGCCTGGCCTAGTTACATTTCAAAGAATACTTTCCAAGTTTGTTCTCAACTGAAGAATACCACTGAAGACACTTTGTAAAATTAACATACTTCATTTTATTGATTTTTACTGGGCCAAATTGTTCAGGTGATAACTTGTAAAATTTGATAAGTCAAGGGGTTCCTTTGACTTTGTATTGTTCTATCAAAGGGAACAGAAACAAGACACTTTTGGGTGTGTAATAAATGTTTCATAATTAACTACAAATTTTTTTTTTTTTGAGTTGGAATCTCACTCTGTCACCCAGACTGGAGGTCAGTGACACGTTCATGGCCACCCGGCCTCAACCTGCTGGGCTCTGGCAATCCTTCCACCTCAGCCTTCCACGTAGCCAGAACTACAGGCATGCACTATCACGCCTGGCTAATTTTTGATTTATTGTAGCAATGAGGTCTCGCCAGGTTGTCTGGGCGGGTCTTAAACCTGCAGGCTCAGGCAATCCACACACCTTGGCCTCCCAAATTACTGGGTTTACAGACTGAGCCACCAAACTTGGCAAATATTTTTCTTAGAGGGTGCTCGTGGGTGTACATAAGAGACTGAAGAAACTCAGAGACATGAAATGCCATTGATTCTGCATGTGGATTCTACATAAACACTCCACTTTCATACATCGTATGTTATGTGTATTACAAATTGTATTTATACAAT
>NW_006956578.1:0-448 GCF_000164805.1 Carlito syrichta
ATCCATATGACAATGGATCAGGACAGAGAATGAAATACTCAAATTCTCAACCAACTCATCTTGGAAAAACCCTCCAAGATCCACTGGGTAATGGAGAATATATTCAGTAAATGGTGCTGGGAAAAGGCTGAACACATGCAGAAGGTTAAAACAGGACCCCAATCTATCACCATACAAATTAACTCTAAATGGATCAAAGATCTAAAGGTAAAACACCCAAATTATAATAATCTTAGAATACACAGGAGACCTCATTATTGAAACTGGAACCGGAAACTAATTCCTCTTCAGAACCCTAAATACCCATGCCGTAAAAAGTAAGTTAGACAAGTGGAATCTCATCAAATTAATATTCTTCTGCAATACAAAAGAAACCATCAGAAGTGCAGGGATACAGCCCACAGAATGGGAAAAACGATTCTCCAACTCTATATCTGTAAAAAAGCAT
>NW_006956579.1:0-756 GCF_000164805.1 Carlito syrichta
CTATGTTAATCATAATAGGTTAATAGTATAACTAACAGTTAAGTCATTTAAGTAAACTTATAGATTATAGTATAGTGTTAAGTTGATAATATTAATCGTTAAAAAATATTAGGAGTCAGTGAACTTGGATTGAACCTAGAGTTAACTTAGAAAGTTTTTTGTATTAATCAGGGTTTAGAACAAAGAGTATAATATGAATGATTTATTGAACATTATGGAAAACACTTTGAACAATCTGTATTGAAATTATGCACCTGTGACCTTAATGTGGGTTTTGTGAAGCACGACAGGCATCATGGAGTTCGAATTGTCTGCTTGGAGCTTGCGGGTCTCATGGTGGTCTTATGATGCATAGTTTGTAAAGCACGATATGCATGGAATCTGTACGCCCCCAGCAAGTGATTATCACACTGCTGGAGGGTATAGAAAATGGTATATAAGTTGGAAGGAGTCCAAATAAAATTTGGCTTCAGTCCTGATCAGACTGTTCCCAGAAGAACTGCCTCCGAGTGGTCTCTTCTTGCCATCCAGATTCTCCGGTGCAGGTCCTAACCCACCCTCGGTCGGAGCAGGTCTCCGACACTAGACAAAAATAAAAAGTTAAATGAGAAATTATTTTGAACTGATAGAAATGAAAGCATGGTATATAGAAATTTGTAAAGTGCTACTTAGGAAATACTAAGAGAAAATGTATAGCACTAACACTGTATCGAAAAGAGATGATTTCAAGTCAATGATGTCAACTTCCACCTTTAT
>NW_006956580.1:0-552 GCF_000164805.1 Carlito syrichta
GCAATGGGAGGTAATGGCAGGAAGATCACCGGAGACCAGTCAGTGGAGGCCATGGAGCCTGAGAGAGTGTCCCTGCACTATGGCCTGGGCAACAGAGCGGGACTACGAATCACAATATTAATACCCACCACAACTACCAGCACAACCACAGACAAGTCTCAGGGGCTCAGCCTGGCAACCCAGTCTTTCAGAGGCCCAGGAGAGTGGATGGCCTGAGCCTGTGGGTTAGACGCCAGCCCAGGACAAGGGGTGAGACCACATCTCCACCATCAAAAATAAATCCAAAGATTAGCTTGGCATGGTGGCAGAGGCCTGTGGTTCCAGCCAGTTGGGGAGCCAAGGAGGGAGAATCACCTGAGCCCAGCAGGTGGAGTCTGCTTGGGCCTTGAGTGTGCCCCTGCACCCCAGCCTGGGTGACTGAGCAGGATCTGACTCCAAATAATAATATTCACCACCACCGCCACCACCATCACCTCTGCCACCTAGTGTGAGGAGTCACCCTCAGGGATGGCAAGGAAAGTCACTTTTCTGGCCTGTTGTTTGCAGGATGTT
>NW_006956580.1:2322-3079 GCF_000164805.1 Carlito syrichta
TCAGTCAGGGAGCTTTGGGAACTCCCCCACTGAATCGGGGTCAGCCATTGGGGGTGTAGGGGTTGGAAGGTGTCGACCCTCAAATGTGGGATGCCCTGGGGGGATGGATTGAGGGCAGAAGGTTTGCAGGAGAATGGATTTATTTCTTTCTTTGTTTCTAACATTTCTTTCCTCACTAGGTTGAGCAGGCTGCTCTCAAACTGCCTAGCGCTGGTCATCCTCTGGGCCTGAGCCTCCCAAACTGCTGCGATCACAGGATTTCCATTTGGTCGACATCCTGGTCTTCCTGCCTCTTCTTCAACTGTGGGCCTGAGGTGATCCTCCCACCGAGGCCTGCCCTCACCAAAGGTTTTCTGAGTTTTGCTTGGGGTCACGGTTGGGTCTTGCTATGGTACCCAGATTGGTCTCAAGCTCCTGGACTTTGGCGATCTTTCCGTCTTGGCCTACCCGATTGCCGAAGAGACAGGCATGAGTCTTCTGGTGGTACCCACCTCCAAGAAGTTTTGAGAGTCATTCTCTCCCTTTCCCGTATTCAGCCCTTGGGAGGAACAAGTGGGTCCAACCTGGGGATTATGGGAGCAGAAGGTTAGGCACCCCAGCAGAGACACTCACCTGAGTCAGATCTCTCCATGGGCTGAAATTGGGGCATGACTCCAGCTTCTCTCTCTGGACTCCCGGGTCATTAGATGTAGTGGGTTTATTGGTGTGGCCCTGAGGGGTGTGGAGGCTGGACAGGGGCCTCATGCCTGTCATCTCA
>NW_006956581.1:0-3191 GCF_000164805.1 Carlito syrichta
ATGTTACATGAGGCAGCTAGATGGCTAATGACACTTGACAGCTATCAATTCTATTTTTTAGCATGATATAACAGCTAGGTGGTGAAAACAACAGGCTGTTTTTAAAAAGTGAAGTTTTGTGACCTACAGAACAACCAGTAAAAATATGAAATATTTAAAAATATGAATTTACATATTCACACTAATAACACAGACATGAAGTCAAAGAAAAAATAAAACAAGATCAAGATAAACATTGCAAACCAAAATATTTAAGGCTAAAAGAGGAGTAGGTAGTAAAGAAAAGATAGAATGTTCAAGAGGCAGAGATGGTGGCTTGTTAGTCAAGAAGAAAGATATCATGAGCAACAAAAACATTAAGATGCAAACAATGAAACAGGCTGACGAAGGGAGACTTGGGGATATGATGAAAAGGTTATTTATTGATGGTGTGGGGTAATAATCAGATTTTAATATGTAACACACAAGGGAATATAGAATTGAAACCTACTGAAGTGATGAAGAAGAGACAGGACAGTGGTTTGAATAAGTGGTAAAAAAGAAAATGGGCATTAAGCAATTCTTACAGACCAGGCCAAGTCTGGCAGCTCCTTTGCACACATACATTTAATCCTCACAAGAACTCTGAGGCAGAGTCTCCATTTACAACTTACATTACAACGCAAGTGAGTAACTTGCCTAAGGCCACAAAGGATGTATATAGAACAATGAAAAAGACCTAAAAATTAATCTATAAGCAGAAAAGGAATATTTGAAAAAAACTAAAAATATGAAGCATAAAAGGAGGATTTGCTGACAGAGCAACATCCCAGGAATGCCTGACAAGATTATTATTTTAAAAATTAAGCTGGGGGCCACCCTCTTGGGTCCCCTCCCACTGTGGGAGCTTTCTTGTCCTCTTAATAAATCCTGCTGTCACACACACACACACACACACACACACACACACACACACTCACACACACACACACACATGCTGGGCACAGTAGCAAACTCTTGTAATACCAGCTACTCGAGAGGCTAAGACAGGAGGACAAGGCTGAGCCCAGGTTTTTCAACACCCTGTCTCAAAAAAAATGTTTTTTAATAAAAAATTTTACTTTATGATAAATGATGCTACTTCAGACAACCTCTGAGTTCAAAGACTACTCTAATCAAGTATAACTCTGAATGCATTTCTAGGAAGTAGACTTATTTTTAAAGCAATCTAATAGCAAAGAATCTACTCTCCTCTTCCTTAAAGCCTTGTAATAATACTTGCTTACATCTGAGACTATCTTGTCACCTAGCAGTGAATTCAGATGCGGAGATAAACAAGAGGACTGTCAGTACTGGATAGTAAATGCAATGGCAAAGGCAGAAGCAAAGCTGTGTGAATTTGAATTAAATCACTACATCCCTGACCTTCAGACTTTTTTTTTTTTTGAGTTGGATTCTCACTCTGTCACCCAGGCTGGAGTGCACTGGCCCGCCCATGACCACGGCAGCCTCGAGCTACTGGGCCCAGATAATCCTTCTTCCTCAGCCTTCCAAGTCACTGGAACTCCAGGCATGCACCACCGTGCCTGACTAATTTTTGTTGTTGTTGTTGTAGAGATGAAGTTTTGTCAAGTTGCCCAAACTGGTCTTGAACCCGTGAGTTCAGGCAATCCTCTCACCTCAGCCTAAGTGCTGGGATTATAGGCATGAGCCACCACACCTGGCCTCAGACTTCTTATCTATAAAATAGATATCTCTCTCACAATATAGTCTTGAGGACTGAGTAATATTCCACAAAATATCAATTCCTTGATTCCCTTAATATTATACTAAAGTGTTGACATTTTTAATATAAAGTAGAATGTTAGCATTTCCATTTAAACATTAAGAAATATACACTTGCCCTTCAGTGTCCACAGGGGGTGATTCAAGGACCCTCACATTTACCAAAATCGCGCATACTCAAGACCTGCTGTCAGTCCACCATAAATACGTTTCACATCCCATGAATACTGTATTTTTCACTTGTGTGTAGTTGAAAAAATCTGCATAAAAGTAGACATACTAAGTTCAAATCTGTGCTTTTCAAGGATCAACTGTACTACCAATTGTTAACAGTGGTTATTTCCTGGTAAAAGACTACAGTGCCTCACTTTATACAACATTATTCAAGTAACTTTTACATTTCTTAAACATTTTTCTAATAAGAAAAACAATCAAAGGCCGGGTACAGTAGCTCATGCCTGTAATCCCAGCACTTTAAGAGGTTGAGGCAAGAGGATTTTGAGCCCAGGAGTTCCAGACCATCCTGGGCAACATAGCAAGACTGTCCCTACAAAAAATTAGCCTAGTATGGTAGCATGCACCATGAGTCCTAGCTACTCGGAAGCCCGAGGAGGGAGAGGAGTGTGAGGCTGCAGTGAGATTGTGCCACTGCATTCCAGCCTGACATCAGAATGAGACCCTGACTCATTAAAATCATCATCATCATCATCATCAAAGATGAGTATATGCAGTTGTGATACTGATGAACCCTTAAAACTTTCCACATCAAGATAGTCACTGTCTTGAAATAACTATAAAAATAAGCTAAAAATTAAATTTAAAAAATCAAGTGCACACCTAAACTACCATATAAATTTAAATTTTAATGTAATTTAAAAGGTATTTAATTTTCCAACTCGCAATTTCTACAAGTTAAATCTAAAAAAACTACACGTTTAAGTAAATTACATCACTAAATCCTGTGTGTAAAATGTACACATCAACACTGAATACAGGGGGAAGGCCAGAACAAAGAAAGAAAGGTCTACCAATAATTATGAGATACTCTTTGGAAGTTACCACTATCCATCTGGGGACGGTGGCTCATGCCTATAATCCCAGCACTTTGGGAAACTGAGGTAAGAGGATTGCCTGAGCCCAAGGGTACGAGACCAGCCTAGGCAACATGATGAGATCTCATCTCTACAATAAATCAAAAAAACTTAGCCAGGCATGGTGGCATATACCTGTAGTTCCAGCTACTTGGAAGGCTGAGGCAGAAGGATTGCCTGAGTTCAGCAGGTCGAGCATGCCACTACACTCCAGCCTGGGTGACAGAGTGAGACTCTGACTCAAAAAAAAAAAAAATTGCAACTATCCGGGTTTGAATATTTTTTTTAACATACACAGTGAAGTGCAACTCTCACTAATTCAGTACTATACATTTA
>NW_006956582.1:0-513 GCF_000164805.1 Carlito syrichta
CTTGGGGGACCCTCACATGTTGGAGGGGTGGGGGGAAATGACTGGGGCCAGAAGAATTGCAGAAAAAAGTATTTCTTTCTTTCTTTCTTTCTTTCTTTCTTTCTTTCTTTCTTTCTTTCTTTCCTTCCTTCCTTCCTTCCTTCCTTCCTTCTTTCTTTCTTTCTTTCTTTCTTTCTTTCTTTCTTTCTTTCCTTCTTTCTTTATTTCCTCTCCTTTCCTGAATAGGTTGACCAAGCTGCTCTCAAACCACCAAACTCAGGCCATCCTCTTGGCCTAGGCCTCTTAAACTGCTGCATTAACAGGCTTTCCATTTGATCGATATCCTGGGCTTCCTGCCTGGTCTTGAACTCTAAGCCTGAGGCAATCCTCCTGCCAGAACCTGCTCTCACCGAAAGTTTTCTGGGGTTTGCTTGGTGTCGAGATGGATGGTTGATATGGTGTCCAGCCTGGACTCAATCGCCCAGGTTCCGGACATCTTCCCTTGTTGGCATCTCTGAGTGCTGTGAAGGAAGG
>NW_006956583.1:0-458 GCF_000164805.1 Carlito syrichta
GCTACTGCACTCTATCCAGGATGACAGATTGAGACTCTTGACTAAAAAAGATTCAAAAGGCACAGAGAAGTACAGATGCTTATAAGAAAAAATGAAACATTGATACATCATGAACAATGATGCTCCCATGATATTATCAGTGGACATCTCAGTGGAAACGTTGCAGGCCAGAGGAATTTGGGTTATAGAGCCAATATGCTAAAAGAACAAAGCTACAAACCGAGAATACCATGTTGAGCGAAACTGTATCAAAATAAAACATTTTCAAAATAGAAAAAATTTGATCAAGCCGTCATCTACAAAAAATATTAATAGAAGTTCCTCTCATTGAAAACTAAGAGCCGGGCTCGGTGGCTCAGCCTGTAATCCCACGCCTTTGGGAGGCTGAGGTGAGTGGATTGCCTGAGCCCATGGGTTCGAGACCCGCCTGGGCAGCGAGACCTCATCTCTACAATAAA
>NW_006956584.1:0-613 GCF_000164805.1 Carlito syrichta
AGCTTAATTAACTAGCTAGTTACCTACCTAGCTAGCTGAATTAACTAACTGAAATAACTATCTAGACAACTGTCTGGCAATCAGACTTAACTAGCTTTTTAAATAGCTAGCAAGCTGGCCAGCCAACTGACTTAAGGAGGTGACTTAACTATCTAGCCAACTGGTTAGCCAGCTGACTTTACTAGTTGATTAAAGAGCTAGTCCACCTTCATGACCAGTCTGCTAACCAGCCGCCTATATAGCTGTCTTAACTAGCTGACTTAACTAGATAGGCATCTGACTAGCCAACCAGCTTAACTGGCTAGACACCTAGCTAGCCAGTCGGCTAGCCAGCTCATGTAACTTGCTGACTTAACTAGTTAACCAGTCACTTAGTCAGAAGACTTAATTAGCTAGCTACCTACCTAGCCAGGTTGCTAGTCAGCTGACTTAACTAGCTGACTTAACCAGCTAGCCTGCAGGCTAGCCAGCTGACTTAACTAGCTAGCTACTGAGCTACCCAGATGGCTAGCCACTAGAATTAACTAGCTGACTTAACCAGCTAACCAACTGAATAGCCAGCTTACTCAACTATGTGACTTAACTAAATAGCCAGCTGGCTAGCCAACTGAAT
>NW_006956585.1:0-416 GCF_000164805.1 Carlito syrichta
TACAGTAAATCTCTTAGTGCAGTATTATCTCAGCAGCAACTATTTGTTAATTCTAGTATGTTAATTTTAGTTTGTTGATTTTAGAAATGTTTCAATGTCTAACATGATTAATAATGCTAAAGTTATTACTTGGAACATTTTGAATGTTTAAAATCATAAAGCCTCTTGATTTAAAAAGTCACTGAAAAATTACCTAATGATATGTCTATAGTCTCCCTGGGAAACTCCTAAAACAGGAAAAAAAAATCTCTATTTTTAGTGTGTTTTGAGTCTCACATTCTTCCCTAGTTGTGACCAGTATTAGCAGTTGACATTTATATCCGTTGGAAACTTTTTCAATGCATTTGCCTGCATGTTTGTAAATATAAAATTTCTTTACAACATGAATGATGCCAGGTGGAGTGGCACGTGCCTGT
>NW_006956586.1:0-482 GCF_000164805.1 Carlito syrichta
CAAGACTCTACTTCAGGTGCAAAGCTCTTTATCAGGTGAGGGCTCTATCTCAGGTGCAGGCTCTGCTTCTGGTGCATGCCTCTCGCTTGGACAAGTATATCCCTCCAGTGTACGAACTCTTCATGGGTTGCAGAGTTCTCCCTTAGATGCAGGGGCACTCCATCAGATGGAGGAACTCTTCTTCATGTGCAGGAGTACATCTCCAGGTACAGTGCCCTCTTTCAGAAAAAGGAGCTCTCCTAGTGCAGGGGTTCTTCTTCAGGTGACGGGCTCTCCTTCAGGTGAAGGGCTCTCCTTCAGGTGAAGGGCTCTCCCTTACGTGCAAGGGCTCTTTATCATGTATGTGTGCTCTCCCTAAGGAGCAGAGGCTCTCCTTCAGTTGCAGGACATCGCCTAAGTCCAGGGTTTCACTCACAGTTGCAGGAGCTCTCTCTCTGGTGCAGGCAATCTTCTTCAGGTGCTGAGACTTACCCTCAGGTACA
>NW_006956587.1:0-544 GCF_000164805.1 Carlito syrichta
TCTACAGAACACTTTATTCAACAACCACAGAACACACTTTTTTTCCATCAGCTCATGGAGCACACTTCAAGATTATTCACATAATCAGATATAAAACAAGTGTGAACAAATTTCAAAAGCTCAAAATCATACCAGACATCTTCTCAGACCACAGCAAAATAAAAATAATTATCATCACCATCAGGAAGCACCCAAAGCACAAGAATATACAGAAACTAAGCAACATATTTCTGAATTACTTTTAGGTTGGCAAAGAAACCAAGACAGAAATGAAAAGATTCCTAGAAACTAAGTAAAGCAAAGACAAAATATTCCAAAACCTTTGAGATACCATGAAATTTGTGCTGAGAGGAAAGTTTATACCATTGCACATACATATCAAGCAAATAGATATCAAGTAAGCCATCTAATATTGTTCCACAAGAAACCAGAAAGACATGCTCATCCAATCCCCAAATCAGCAGAACAAGGAAAGTCATCAAAGTAAATGCACAGCTACATGAAATAGAGACAAAACCTTATTAAGGATCAACAAAATAAAACA
>NW_006956588.1:0-760 GCF_000164805.1 Carlito syrichta
GCTGGGCTCTGGCGATCCTTCCGCCTCAGCCTTCCAAGTAGCTGGAACTACAGGTGCGCATTACCACGCCCGGCTAGTTTTTGACTTATTGTAGAGATGAGGTCTCGCCAAGTTGCCAAGGTGGGTCTTGAACCCGCAGGCTCAGGCAATCCACTCACACTGGTAGTCATTTGCCATTATGTTGAATGATAGAAAGCAGAGACTGGCATCAGGAGACCCAGGTCACAGTCTCTCCTCTGTCTCTAGTCAATCTCTTAACTACTCTAGTTTCAGTTTCTTTATCTATACAATGATAAGTTGGTTTAGATCAAGAGTCAGAAGTCCAAATACCTACATGGGCAGGGCAGGTGACAGAAGCATAAAAGCTTACATCACGGCATATCACAGCATCACCACTTATTTGCTTCACAGTCGCAAAAACAACTGTGTTGAAATTTCACTCTCTTTTATATATCATTAAGCTTTTCATCAGGCATCTTTTCACATACCATTCAGTCATAGTTCTTTTTATGTTTTGTTTTCCTAATGGTGGATTATACTGTATTCTTTTGCCACAGATGCACTTTGTTGGTATATTCAACCCAGAAATCCTCTTTATGTTCTGAAAAAGCAAGTCTGACTCACATTTTTCTGGACATGTGGATCTGTCAGTCTTTGTTTCTGTTTTTTATTTCTGAAAAGTACATGTGTATGGGGACACAGTTTTTAGTTTTATTCTATGACTGGAAAAGCAACAGTATTGATGCAATAATACCTGGAA
>NW_006956589.1:0-835 GCF_000164805.1 Carlito syrichta
ACCTGAATGGTCTATAGCATTATTGAAGTTTTACAGGTACTATTTCATTCATCTCCCTGCTAATCCTCTATTACAATTTTACATAACAAGGCTTAAATTTTCCCAACTCAATGTTCTTCTCAATCATTGCCACCTCCAGCTAAATTAGTGTTTACGGATGGATCTTCTTCCGGAACTGCAGCATATGTTATTGATAACCAATTATTTACCTTTGTAGCAGAAGAAACTTCAGCACAACGAGTGGAGTTACGTGCAGTAATTGCAGTGTTTAAAGCACTAACATCTGATCCATATAATTTATACTCTGATTCTAAATACATAGTTACATTGTTTCCTCATATTGAAACGGCCCCTTTAACATTTAATTCTAGCATTTTCAGGTTGCTGGAGGAATTACAATCTTTAATTTGTCAAAGAAGTATGCCTTTCTTTATTGGTCATGTCAGAGCTCATTCTTCTTTGCCAGGTCCTATTCATGAGGGCAATCATATAGCTGATCTTGGAACTAAAACAATATTGACAGTAATGGATGAGGCCATAGAAAGTCATAAATTACATCATCAAAATGCTTCTGCGTTACGATTACAATTTGATATTACTAGGGAAGCTGCCAGAAATATTGTTCGTAACTGTGCTACATGTCCAACTAGATTACCTACGTTACAAACTGGAGTCAATCCTCGAGGCTTGAAACCAAATAGCCTCTGGCAAATGGATGTTACTCAGGTTAAATCTTTTGGAAAATTGTCCTATGTTCATGTCTATGTGGATACTTATTCGCATATGATATGGGCTACGGCTCGCACTGGAGAGGCTTTTAAGCATGTAGAGCAAC
>NW_006956590.1:0-528 GCF_000164805.1 Carlito syrichta
CCTCTTGGGCAACCCTGCTTGGTCCCTTCCAAGTTTAGGAGTTTCTCGGTGCTCTTAATAAACACTGCTTATAAAAAAAAAGACTACATCTTTTAGAAGATTCTTGAAAGGCCACTTTTCCCTAGAGAAATTTTTGGATAAGTGTGAAAACTTGTTTCTCTTCACTTCTTGGGAATGAAATCCACCATGTCTACCGCATTTGGCAGAGCAGTGTACACAAGTGCTTGAAGGCTAAGGATTGCTCAGTAGTCAAGGTCCCTTCCATTATGATGTCAAAGTTCTGAGGCTGGTGTCATACATAAATGACAATTTGACATGCTTATTTCCCTGGCATTACTTACCTCTTTTAATGTAAAAAATCACCTTTTAGTCAATCTTCTGATTCAATGAAATATCCATTAAGTTAACATCATTCTTCACAGACCTGGAAATTGCAATAAATAATTCATATGAAACCATATACAATCATGAATAGACAAAAGAATCTTATCAAGAGAAACAAAGCAGGAGCTATCGCATTTTCAGACT
>NW_006956591.1:0-3289 GCF_000164805.1 Carlito syrichta
TCAGCCATCCAAGTAGCCAGCACTACAGGGATGTGCTGCCATGCTTGGCTAATTTTTTATTTATTGTGGGGACGAGGTCTTGCCATGTTGCCTGGGCTAATCTGAAACCCACAGGCTCATGCAATCCACTCACCTCACCCCCCCAATATGCTGGGATTACAGGCTGAGCCACTGAAACTGGCCTGTCATTGATTTCTGACATAGGTACTTTGTGGTCAGAGAGAACAGACGTTTTATTTTTTGAATCCTCTTAAATGTATACACGTTTGTTTTATAGTCTAGAATATGCTTTATCTAAATGAATTATTCCCAGTGTACTTGAAAAAAATGTGTATTCTGCTTTTACTGCATGGGGTGTTCTATTAATATTTCTTGACACAGGTTGGTTGACAATGTGGTTCAAATCATTTGTGTTTTTACAAACTTTCTACTTACTCTATCAATTATTGATAATGAGGAATTGAAGTCTTTAACTACGATTGCAGATTTTCTATTGTTTCTTGCGGTTCTTTTTTTTTTTTTCTTTTTTCCCCCATACAATACTAATGTATTCTTGGAAGTCTTTCAATATTTTATTCATGAAATTTAAAGCTCTGCTATGAGGGGCAAACAATGGGTGAGATTTTTTATGTCATTGTGATTATAAAACAAACTTTCTCACTCATAGCAATACTTATTTTTTTGCCCTGAGACTTACTTTATCTGACATTAATATAGCCACTCCAACTTTCATTTTCTTAGTATCTTTAGCATGGCATATCTTTTTTTCTATATCTTTACTTTTAACTTATGTGTCTCTTTACTTCAATGTATTTCTTATAGGCAGTTTATAGTTGGGCAATGCCTTTTAATTCAATTTGGCAATATCTGCCACTTAATTGGGGGAATTTTGTTCATTTATATTTAATATGTTTATTGATATTGTTAGGTTTGAACCTACTATCTTACTTTTTGTTTTATGTTGGTCCCATCAATTCTTTGGCCTCCTTTTCCTCTTTCTCAGATTTCTTTAGGATTATTTGAAAATTTTAAAAAATGATTTTATGTTATCTACATTTTAACTTTGTTGTGCTATTTTATGCTGTTTTGTGATCACTTTATATTTTTCAGTATACAATCATATTGTTATACATTGCTTAAAATAGGAATACTTTGTGAGAAGTGCATCCTTAAGTGATTACATAATTGTGTGAACATTTGTAGAGTGTACTTACACAAACCTAGATGACAGAGGCTAATACACATCTAGCCTCCATGGTATAGCCTGTTGCTCCTACTAATCTGTATAGCAGATGTGAAATGATAGCAAGCTAAATATAATTGTAAATGGAGCCTGAAGGTTTGACTGAATTGCTGCAATCTCATTATAAATCTTGAACAGATGAGAAGTTGCTTCTTTCTTTCTAATCTTTTTTTTTTTTTGAGTCAGAGTCTCACTCTGTCACCCAGGCTGGAGTGCAGTGGCACACTCACAGTCACCACAGCCTTGATCTGCTGGGCTAAGGCAATTCACCTCAGCCTTCCAAGTAGCTGGAAGCACAGGCATACACCACCATGCCCAGCTAATTTTTCTTGATTTATTGTAGAGATGAGGTCTCACCAAGTTGCTCAGGCTAGTCTTGAACCCATGGGCTCAGGCAATCCTCTCCCCTTGGCCTCCCAAAGTGCTTGGATTATAGGCATAAGCCACCATGCCTAGCCTAGTTGCTTTTTATGGATAAGCAAAAAAGTGGTTTTTTTGAGGTGGAATCTACTGGTGAAGATGCTGTGAATATTATTGAAATGACAATGAAAGTTTTAGAGTGTTCCATAAAGTTAGATGATAAAGCAGCAGCAGGGTTGGAGAGGATTGATTCCCAACTTTGAAAGAAATTTTTCTCTGGGTCCAACAGCATTACATGCTACAGGAATTCTTTCATGGAAGGAAAAGTCAATTAATGTGGTAAACTTCATTGTTATCTTATTTGAAGAACCTGCTGCAGCCACCCCAACCTTCAGCAACCACCACCCTGACCAGTCAGCATCCATCAACGTTGAGGCAAGATGCTCTACCAGCAAAAGAATTATAATTTGCTAAAACCTCAGATTATTTCTAGTATTTTTAAGCAAAGTATTGTAAATTAAATGTATATATATATATATTTTTAGGAAATCTGTAGTTCCCCAAACCTTGACTACAGACTTGTCTTGTAATCTTAAAAATTTCATAGGGGTCAGGCTTGGTGGCTCAGCTTGTAACTCCAGCATTTTGGGAGGCTGAGGTGAGTGGATTTCCTGAGTCAACAGGTTCAAGCCCAGCCTGGGCAACTTGATGAGACCTTGTCTCTACAATAAATCA
The DNA here is from genome assembly GCF_000164805.1 of Carlito syrichta. Taxonomy (NCBI): domain Eukaryota; kingdom Metazoa; phylum Chordata; class Mammalia; order Primates; family Tarsiidae; genus Carlito; species Carlito syrichta. The sequence continues at coordinate 2,339 of NW_006956591.1, forward strand.
AAAATTAGCCAGGCATGGTAGTGCATGCCTTTAGTTCTGGCTACTTGGAAAGCTGAGGCATAAGGATCACCAGAGCCCATCAGGTCAATGCTGGGGTGACTGTGATCCTGCCACTACACTCCAGCCTAGATGACAGAATGAAACTCTAACTCAAAAAACAAAACTTCGTAGGTTACATAAAGAAAGGTTTTATAAGTCAGGGGAAAGTGTGTGCCTGTACATACACATATACTCTAACGAAACAAACTCTGAAACAACTCTTTCTAAGAACATCATTGTTTAAATATTCTAGCTTTTTAATTATAAAAACTGCAGAGAGAAACTGAATATACTAAGAGTGCATAGATTTGGAGAAAGGCAAGGACTCTTGTGGACCACGTCTAGGTTTTGGGAGTAGTTCTGATCCTGGTTGCAACCTCCAAATTGCCTTGATATACGAAGCTTCCAGTAGAATACATTTTTTGAAGAAAGATAGCCAGGAAGCCGGGCTCGGTGGCTCAGCCTGCAATCCCGCGCCTTTGGGAGGCTGAGTGAGTGGATTGCCTGAGCCCACGGGTTCGAGACCCGCCTGGGCAGCAAGACTTCATCTCTACAATAAATAAAAAAATCAGCTGGGCATGGTAGCGCATGCCTGTAATTCTGGCTACTGGGAAGGCAGATGCAGAAGGATCACCAGAGTCCAGCAGGTAGAGGCTGTGGTGGCTGGGAGCGGCCGCTGCACTCCAGTCTGGGCGACAGAGTGAGACTCCAACTCAAAAAAAATTTTTTTTTTAAAAGAAAAAGAAAGATAACCAGGAAACAAGAAAGAAAACACAGCCAAAAGATGTGTGTTGAGGGACAACTCTCTATAGGATTTTGTGGCAAAGAGGGAAAAAGTCCATCAGTCTATAAGAATAGTCAGTTAATTGAAATCTGAAAGTCTAATTAACATGGAGAGGGGGATTATCTAGG
>NW_006956592.1:0-3255 GCF_000164805.1 Carlito syrichta
CCCGATTGATTCATTCGGAATGCCTCCAGTAATCTGCCAACTAAGATGAGTGACAAAGATCAGGACACTTCATAGGAATGAAGGATGAACAGCAGTTCCTGTCACTAACCAACAGGAGGATCTGTTCTTTCTACTACAGGAGGTTTTGTCTTGGGTAGATCAGGATCTGCAACATCAGCATCGTTACACTGACAGAGAAACCATAACGCGCCAGATGAGAGACCTCTCCTTATGGGATGAAAATCCACGGTCTAGATTGTCTCGAACAAGACGAGCCACACTCAGATGAAGCATTTCTAGCGTTCGTCGTTCGCAACTACCAACCTGGGAACAAATGGAATTATTGGTCAAAAAGTCAGGGAATGTGGTAATATTGCAAAAAACTACCATCAGGCCGGTAATTCTGTTTTTAGCTATGATTGCTCTAGTGATGAGTCAAATAGCTCCAGCCTCTGAAGCTGTGGCTTATAAGACCTACTGGGCTTATATGCCTAGCCCTCCAACATTTCAACCTGTCACTAGGGATAATGAGGTTATTAATGTATTTTCTGATTCCTTTCAATTAATGGGAGGACCTACTTTATACTCAAACAAAACACATTATTAATAATAATTTTTCTTATGAAGGACATTCTTGTTTACCTCCCATTTGTTTTTATGATAATTTAGTTCTCAAAAACTATAGAGCCTCTTCTTTAATGTGCACCTTAAAGTCTTTAATCACTAATAGTCCAACCCAAAGTAATAAAGGATATTGGTGGATTGAAATGCTGATGCCTGGAGGAGCCAATCCCAGTATAGCCACAAGAATTTTGCCACCATTTAATATACCCATCTGCTCTCAAAATAATACCGAGAAGGACTGGGTACTCACTCAGCGAGATGTTGGGTATCCAAAGTGGACAAAGTGTGTTTATGAATCTAAAGTGGACTATCCCATATCTGGCGAAAAACTATATATTAGTGACTGGGATCTAGATTTACGACCCTATTCAACTACTTCCCTAAACCTCCCGCTAGGTGGCATATTAATTGATGGGTACCCCCGATATTATCAACTACTATCGGGAATAAACAAATTGTTCAACCTTACTTGTGGAGGGCCCTAGCTGCCCTAAAATCTCTTGTTTTAACACAATCACATGGGGGAATTTACATTTACAAAATAAGAGCTTGCTTACAATCCCCTTATGTTTTTCTTGTATGGAATGAATATCACACTGTAAGAATTGATCACCACAATAATGTGTATTCTATATCTTGTCAATTGTATTCTCACAAATTGTTTAACTGATGCTAATTATCAAGGTTTTTTTTATTCTTAAACAACCTCCATACTTAATGGTTCCAGTACAATTGTCAACTCACTGGTATGATGAATAGAGTTTACAAACATTGTATGAGTTTAATTCCCTATTGGAAAGACAAAAGAGATTTTTGGCTACTTTAATTTTAGGTATTGCAGCTTTAATTGCTATTGCTACTTCAGTTACAGTATTAGCAATGGCTCTAACTAAAGAAGTTCACACAGCCACGTTTGCTAACCAGCTGTCTAGAAGTGTTTCTATAGTTCTATCTACTCAGGAAATTATTGGTCAGAAGCTAGAAAAGAAGGTTAATGCTTTGGAGGAAGCAGTTTTGGCAGTAAGACAAGAACTTGTGACTTTAAAAATAAGATCGACTCTCCGTTGACATTCTGAGTTTAAATGGATTTGCCTCACTCCTTTGGAGGTAAATAAGTCTGTTCATACTTGGGTCAAAGTGAAAAATCATATTCTTGGAATTTGGAAACATTTGGACCTGAGCATAGACTTAAGTAAATTATTTCAATAAATTCAAGACATGACGGTTGCTAAAAAGCAATTCTGGTCCACTAAATTGACTATTCTTTAATTAATAATATTTCATCATTTGTTGACCAAAAATCATTGATGTCTATACTCATCAATGTGGGCATCTGCAGAGCAGTGATTCTTGTGTTGCTGTGTTTACTCCCGATTATCTTCAGAGTATTAAAGAAGAGTATATCTCAGCTCAATATGGAGTTTCATGGTTTTGTGCTAAAAAATAAAAAAGGGAGAGATGTTGGGTGCCGGCCACGGAGGCCCACTGAGCGTTAGGGATCAGGGGGACCATTGACCTCGAGACCACTAGAGTGTGTTCAGGAGTTGTTGACCCCATTGCCTCTCCCTTTTCTTGGCAATAAAGCCTCCTGTTAGCTCAAGCATGAAAACTCCGAGACTGGGACGAACAGAAGTTAACATTAGAAACTCATTATTCCCATTTCCGCTTGACTGCAGTTTAGACTTCTGGACAGGTCCTGGTTCAAGCCAGGACCACATCAAAGAGCCCTAGTGCTGAGAGCCCAGCATGATCTTTGGACTGGGCCACATTATGTAAAACTGGTTTTAGTTATTTTAAGTTTCATTGACTATGATAGGACAAAGTAAAGGAATAGATAAACTGTTTATCAATAGGAAAGTTATTCATAAGTAAACTAAGTAGAATAAAATAAAATATAGATTACAATTGATAGAATGGTATAATATTTATAGAAACTGTAATAATACTTCTAAGGGACATTAGTCTAGCATAGGAACTGGAAAGACAAGTTGGCTTTGTTCTTTATCATGCTTGAAGAAATATCTGGTGGGTAGGGAACGCCCCCACGCACCTGGTTGTCTGGGAGACATCTGAGTCTGAATGTGCAAAATTTGGAGATAAAAATCCTCTGTACTTTTCAATAAATGGCTCCTGCACTAGACAGAGTCCAGTCTCTTTCTTTCTCCCCCCTTCTCTTTCTTTCTCTTTATTTCTCCAGAATAATCACTGATACCACCACATCTTTCCATGGGCACTCAAATCCTGCAGGGGCTGTCCCCCAGCATTTGGTGAGTTTCTTGAAGGCAATACATTTGTTGCCTGGTGATATTTTATCCATTTTGCCATTCTATGTCTTTTCAGTGGTGCATTTAGTCCATTCACATTCAGGCTATTTATTGAAATATGAGAGTTGATCCCTATCATAAGGTTCTTACAGAATTTTTGTTGTTGTTCGTGTTTGTTGTCTTTTTTTTGGTTTTGGAGTTCATTCATGTGTGTTTTTAATCTTTTGCCTGTACTTTTGTGAGAACGTTGCTTTTCTATTTTCCTTTTCTTCTGTGTTCATTACTTTCTTAAGTGTCTCTTTACAGGTGGTCTGGTGGCACCTTATGTTTCTAGACATTGGATATCTGGGAAAGATTTAAATTCTTC
>NW_006956593.1:0-835 GCF_000164805.1 Carlito syrichta
CCATCCTTCCACCTCAGCTTTCCAAATAGCTGGAACTACAGGTGTATACTACCATGCCCAGCTAATTTTTTGATCTATTGTACAGATAAGTTCTCTCCAAGTTGCCCAGGCTGATCTCGAACCCATGGGCTCAGGCAATCCTCTCACCTAAGCCTGCCAAAGTGCTGGGATTGCAGTCTTGAGCCACTGTACCTGGCCATCCCCCAGCTTTCTAGGTTCTACTTTTTACTGATTTCATCTGCTTGGGCAATGTCAGAATGTTGAATGCCCAGCTGCTACTCTCTGTCAGACACATACACTGTCCACAGTTCTGGATGCCTCTTTGGCCTGGCACCACATCATGATGTTGCTTATGCCTTTTTAGGCCTGTTTCTGTTTCAGGGAATGATATTTTATCCTGATGCTCTAAAAAGGGTACTGTATTTCTTGAACATGTCACAGTTACTGTGGATTGACCAGGGGGAGCATCAGAGGCACTGTAAGTGGTAGAAATTACCTGTCTGTATGAACATTTGTGTAATCTGTTGTGTTGCAACAACACATAGTAATAAGCATGACATCTTTTTAGGTTGGTGAGATCCAGGGCATTCTTGGGAATACTTTTACCATTTTAAGTTTACAAAAAAGGAAAGAGAAAACACTGCTTCTTAGGCATCTTGTAGAAATCTTGCAGTGAAAGTTGTACCTGTTTGATGTGAGTGGAATACACTAAAACCAATCTGGAATGTTTGAATTTCCCTCTATTAGTTGTCTATAGTGTACTCAGTAGTCTTGACCTTAGAGCTAATATTTGTTTGTGAATTATTAATTAGATGATAGGCTTGTAATTGAATAA
>NW_006956594.1:0-3034 GCF_000164805.1 Carlito syrichta
CTTATTCAGTATTGTACCCCACATTTAAAAATAAATAAATAAATAAATGAAAGTTGTAAAACATGCAATTGACTTTATTTGTGTATCGTATTTTTTTTTAACTTTAAAAATGGTTATAATTCAGGGTTGGGCCTAGAAATGTTCACTATGCAGGGATTTATTTTTTAAGATTTGTAAACTATTCCAATGATAACTCCTTTTCCTTTTAATACGTTGGAATACATGGTGTTATTCTGCCTTCAAAATTGACATCTACAATGCTTCTCACATAAATTCTGAATTTTTTTCTTCCTAAATTGAAACTTTTGAGATTCCAGATCTATACCATTGTTAGAAAACTGAACATTGAGATTCAGTGTAAGTAAGTTCCTTTCAAAAGGCAGAATGCCTAATAAATCTTAAAAATTTTAGAAAATAAAACTGTACCCTGACTTAATACAGTTTTTTCATTCTTAAAATTCGTGTACATTTCTTGGTGCCTTGTGCTTTCTGATTGTTAATTTTGTTTAAATCCTACATATATGCAATCCTTAGAGAAAGGTTTCACTTATATATTTGAAGGAAATATAAAATCACATGATCTTTATATTTTAACCCAATTTATATTTTAAAAGCGTATTTCCATTGAATCTTCTACTATTTTCTATACCTAAGACATAATGCTCTATTCTGTAACAAAGTATCCTATTAATCTGATACTTTTAGTCACCAATCATTTACAATGAGGCACACAGTAAAAAGAAAATTTGGGCCCCAGTATATGTGAACCAAAGTAAATGGAGATTTACAAAGTAGTAAGTATTTGGGCTCTGCATTAGTAGAAAAATTTAGGTAATTGAAAATTCTGCAAAATTGATTATGATCTTAGCAAAAGCAATGTTCAAATCCTGAAGGAAAAACTGCTCAAATGCTGTTGCACAATACATCCAAATGTTTCTATACTAAAGAAAGTGCTAAAATATTTGATGTACTATAACCAAACTCCAACGGGAATCCGTGATCATAATAATGAAAGACTACCTCAGTAGGAAACCCCCTCAATTCCCCTCCCAGTTTGGGAGTTTCTCGGTCCTCTCAATAAAGACTACTTAAAAAAAAAACCAAAAAACTACCTCCTTTAGAGGATTCTTGAATGGTCATTTATTCCAGGAGAAATTTTTGGATATATTCACCATGTTAAAACATGGTTCTCTTCACTTCTTGGGAATGAAATTCCCCATATATACCGCATTTGGCAGAGCAGTGTACACAAGTGCTTGAAGCCTAAGTTTTCCTCAGTAGTCAAGGTCCCTCCCATTATGATGTCAAAGTTCTGAGACTGATGTCATAAATAACAATTTGGCATGCTTGTTTCCCTGACATTACTTACCGCTTTTAATGTGAAAATTAGAATTTTAGTCAATCTACAGATTCAATGGTATAACCATTAAGTTAAAATCATTCTTCTCAGAACTGGAAATTACAATAAATAATTCAAATGAAACCATAAACAATCATGAATAGCCAAAAGAATCTTATCATAAGAAACAAAGCAGGAGCTATCACAGTTCCAGATTTCAAACTTTACTATATGTTTACACTAATCAACACAGCCTGATATTGGGACAAGAATAGGTCCATAGGCCAATGGATCAGGACAGAGAATGAAATCCTCAAATCTTCAACCAAATCATCTTTGAATAAACCTCCAAGATCCACTGGGTAATGGAGAACATATTAAGTACATGGTGCTGGGAAAAGGCTGAGAACATGCACAAGATTGAAGAGAAACCCTATCTATCACCATACAAATTAACTCTAAAAGGATCAAAGACCTAAACGTAAAACACCAAATTATAATAATCTTAGAAAACGCAGGAGACACCATTAGGGAAACTGGAACCGGAAACTAATTCCTCTTCAGAGCCCTAAATACGCATGCCTTAAGAAGTAAGTTAGACTAGTGACATCTTATCAGATTAATATACTTCTGCAAAACAAAAACAACCATCAGAAGAGAAGAGATACAGCTAACAGAATGGGAAAAAAGATTCTCCACCTATATATCTGTAAAGAGGCATAACATCTAGGATCTACAAGAAACTCAAACACAGAAAAATCAGACAACATTCCCTTTAAAAAGTGTTCAAAATACGTGATTGGATCTTTTCATAAGAAGAGATACGGGCAGCCAGAAAACACATGAAAATTGCTCAGCCTCACTCATCATCAAAAAAGGCAAATGAAATCACTTTGAAATACCACATGCCCACTGTAAGACAGGCTATCATTAATAAAACAAACAATAAGAGATGCGGGTCGGGATTTGGGAAGAAATAAATGTTTCTTCACTGCATTTGGAATGAAAAGTAGAGTAACATCTTTGTAAAACATCGAGGTGGTTTGTAAGAGGACAAGATATTGACCTACCATGTGACTCAGAAATTCCCCTTTAGAGAATATACCGGGAGGCACTCAAATCATTTTACCAAAAAGATACCTGCACCAGTATGTTTTTGGCAGCTCTAATCACAATTGCAAAAAAACATGGTACCAACCATGTTGCCCAACAAAGCTGGAATGGATAAAATAAATATGGTATACACACAGTGGAATATTAAGCAGCCATAAAAAAGGACAGATAGAAGGATTTTGCAGAATGTTTGATGGATATGTTGTAGGTCATTTTCATTGATTTATCACAGAAACAAAGAACATGGGTCCATATATTCTCACTCATGAACTGAACTTGATCACTTATAGTGCTGTAAGAAAGTGATTGGCAGTAGTGGAAGACTGTTTAGGGGGTGGGGTGAGATTGGCAATGGAGGTATACTGCTAAGGAAGGCAGGGGCCTATCTCATCAACCAGGTTTCCTGTGTAATCAATGTTTGTATATTTAAGTCTGAAGTGTGCCGCACATATTTTAAAAACTTTAAATAAATAATTAAATAAATAAATAAATGATAGATGGAAAATATGCAATAGACTTTAGTTTTTTATTGTTTGTTTTTTTTTAGCTTTAAAGATGGTTACAATTCAGGGTTGGGCCTAG
>NW_006956595.1:0-705 GCF_000164805.1 Carlito syrichta
CCAGCTAATTTTTTGACTTATTATAGAAATGAAGTCTCACCAAGTTGCTTAGGCAGGTCTCAAACCTGTGGGCTCAGATATCTTTTGTTTTCTGTAATAATTTTTTTTTTGTAGAATGGTGATTATTTCTTCCTTAAAAGTTTGGTAGAATTGGTGAATTAGTCTGGACCTGGAGTTTTTTTGTAGAAAAGTTTTAGATACAATTCTGTTTTCTTAATAGTTGTAGGGACAAATATTATTCATTTCTTTTTGAGTGAGCTTTGGTGGTTTGTTTCTTCCAACAAATTTGTCCACTTCATATAAATTTTCAAGTTTATTAGTATAAGTTTATATTAGTTTCCTAGAGTTGCTGTAGCAAGTTACCATAAACGAGGTGACTTAAAACAACTGAAATTGTTGGCTCACATTTGTGGAGGCTAGGAGTCCACAATCAAGGTGTGAGCAGGGTTTGTTCCTTCTAGGAGCTCTGGGGGCATCTGTTCTGTGCCCCTCTACTAGTTTCTGGGGATTGTTGGGAATCCTTGGTATTCCTTGGTGTTTCATGTTTTCACCACAATTTCTGCCTCCATCTTCCCATGACATTCTTCCTGTATTTTTCTGGGTCCAAACATTCCTCTTTTATAATGACATCAGTCATTGGATTTAAATCCATTTTAATCTGACCTGACCTCATCTTAATTTTTTTCACTGCAAATCCCGTTTTCA
>NW_006956596.1:0-823 GCF_000164805.1 Carlito syrichta
CAGCTGACTACACTAGCTGACTTAACTAGCTAGCCTGCTGACTATACTAGCTGAAATAACTAGCTAGTTACCTAGATAGCTATCTACCAAGCAAGCTGACTTATCAACCTGACTTAACTAGCCAGCTAGCGGACATAACTAGCTGACTTAACTAGCTAGCTACCAAGGTAGCCAACTGACTTAACTAGCTGAAATAAACAGTTAGCCTGCTGTCTAGCCAAATGACTTAACTAGCTTTTTGACTATCTAGCGAGCTGGCTAGCCAACTGATTAAACGAGGTGACTTAAGCTAACCAACTGGTGAGCCAGCTGACTTAACTAGTTGATTAACGAGCTAGGTAGCTGACCAGCCAGGTGACTGAACTAGCTGAATTAACTATTAATCCAGCTGGCTAGCCAGTTGACATAACTAGCCATCTTCCTCTCCAGCCACTTGGATAGCCAGCTGACTTAACTAGCTGACTTAATTAGCTAGCCAGCTGGCTAGCAAACTGACTTAACTAGGTCTCTACTTTTCATAACTAGCTGTCTTTACTAGGAGGCCTGCTTTCTAGCCAGTTGAATTAACTAGATTGTTACATAGCTAGCCATCTGGCTATCCAGCTGAATTAACTAGGTGACATATCTAGCTAGCCAGCTGTCTAGCCACCTCAATAAATAGCAAGCTAACTAGTTATCCAGTGGGCTAGTCAGCTGACTTCACTAGGTGACTTAACTATCCAGCCAGCAGGCTACACAGCTGAAAAACGAGCTAGCTGCCTAAATAGCAAACTGGCTATAAGCTGACTTACAGCTAGCCAGTAGCTAGCCAGCTGACTTATTT
>NW_006956597.1:0-4747 GCF_000164805.1 Carlito syrichta
ATATCACTTCTGGAAGTATACCTAAACCAGGTTCAAAGCAAATTCATTGCCTTAAATTATATTGTTATTAAATATTACTAAAAAGTAAAATAAATAAATAGATAGGTAATTCAAAACGTAGGTTTGCTTCATTCTTCTTTTAAGGAAAGAACATAATCATTAATGAAGTAAAAGTAAATATATTAGAAAACAGAATTATTAATAGATGGTAACAATATAAAATATACTAAAATGTTAAAAAGTCAATGAAATAGATAATTTTATAGAAGAAGAGAGCAAATTACCCAAATTAAGTAAAGAAGAAAACACCTCTTTGAAAAAAGTATCTTTGGGAAACGTTGAAAAACATGTCAAAGAATTACCCACAAAAAGCATCAAGCTAGATGTTTTCATAGACAAGTTATTTTAAATCTTTACAAAGAGGTAATTCCTATTTTATAGAAATTGTTACAAAGCATAGAAATAGATGAGAAGCCACTCAGATCATTTTACAAAGGTAATATAACCCTTCTGTGTGAAACAGCTAAAGTTAGGTGGGGGGGGTACTCCAACAAAAACCAAGATATTATTTGCACTTACAACTAAGATACAAAAATCACAAATGATATGCTAGCTATCCATGTCCAGGTCTACCTTGAAAAAAGAAAGCAGACAACATGTGAATGTAGGCTTTTCAGAACTACAAGGGCTACTTCACATTAGAAACTCTATTCATATAAACACTCGCATTAATAGAAAAAGAAGAAAATAACCATCTTGATAAATGTTTAAATATCATTTGAAAAAAATCAGTAAATATCCCTGGCTTGTTTACACAAAAATAGAAACTTCTTTCCCTCTAAAGTATCCTAAAGTTAAGAGCCTGCTGAAAAAAAAACTTGGAGTGGCTTTTGCCAGTAAAGGCAAAGTAAGATTCCTCTCACAGCAAGGACACTGACAAATTTAGAACAAAAAAGACAAACGTGTTATAGAAAAAATAGAAATTTCATAAAAGAAGAAATATACATGGCCAATAAATGTGTGAAATGCTCGCCTTCACTTGTAATTAAGAAATGAAACAAAATAATGAATATTTGCTATAAAGTTGGTAAAAAAATGAGGAAAAATGAAAATACTGTTTTAACAGGACTGCTATAAAACCTATATAAAACAGACCATCAATATTTGTTGACTGTTTTAATGAATGTGCTGCTGGGGAAAATATAAATTTACCAACTTTCCTGGGGCAAGTTGAGTAATTTGTACCAAATATTTTAAAAGTGTCATGACTTTATACTAAATAATTAGAATCTTATATTGATTTATGATAAAGAACTAATAAGAATATAATGACTTATTTATAAGGCTAATTATTATATCATTAATTATAATAAGAAATGATGAACACAACCTAAATGGCCAATAATGGTAAAATGATTAACCAAATAATATCTTTTCTAGAAAATACAGCACATTAAACAGTACATACATATTTTTGTAGAATATTTAATGGGATATACTTAAATATAACAGAAAGTTAAACAATTGGCTAAAGTAATAGCATACTCAGAAGGATCTCAGTTTAATTGCTATGTGTGATATGCATATATGTGTGCGCGTGTTTACAGAAAATACTCCAGACCAGGTTCGGTGGCTCAGCCTGCAATTCCAGCACTTTGGGAGGCCTAGGCAAGTGGATTGCCTGAACCCATGGGTTCAAGACCAGCCTGGGCAACTTGTCGAGATCTCGTCTCCACAATACATAAAAAATTAGCTGGGTGTGGTAGTGTCCCTATAGTTCCGGCTACTTAGAAGACTGAGGCAGAAGGATTGTCAGAGCCCAGCAGGTCAACGCCCATGTTGGACATGAAACAAAAATGTCACCCACCAATGCCCATATTCATACTTGCCATGGTTCTGACATATTCTATTCAAGAGCATCTAGAAGTGACAACATGGCCAACTAATTGACTTTATGATCATGGAGTAAGATGTAACACAATTTGAAAAACTTTCCTCTAGGGTGAGTCTTGGTCATCGGTGAGCTTAGATGTGACACATACATGCTCGATTCTTGCAACAGGAGGCTGGGCCTGAAGAAAAGTGTCACCATGCAACCTATAATAAAAGTCACTTTACATCTGCTTCAGAATTACACAGAGAAATTGTTTAGATGTAGTAGTTTACTTGGAGGCAAACAGCCCTAAACAGACAAAAGGAAAGGCTGAATACACAAGAGAAAACCTCATAGGGATAAAAGCCAATCTATCCCAGTCATTCCTGGTGGGTTTCTCCCTCCTATGCATTCGCTTCTCAATGTACTCTTGTACAATAACTCCTAAATATCTCATTACATTTGAAATTATGTTTCCTGTCTGCTTTTCCCACCCAGGAGCTCCTTATTCTCTTTGGAGTCCTCAGAGTTGAGTACATGTCTGGCATAAAGTTGCCACTGAATAAAGATCTAACAGATTAACTAAGGAGTGAATGTGGGACTGAGCAACCACACATTATGACATTTTGAGGCCAAAGTAATATAATATTGGTAAAAACGAGTTTATTCTCTAGGATATTCACAGGGTTTCTTCTTATCTCAGAGATGAAATCTTCAAGAAAGCTAAGAAAGTCTTAAGAGTTTCTGAATGAGAAGATACTCAAATTTTTGATAAATTAAACTTATGAATCAATTAAGGAGAAATCGTGACTACTTGAAACAAAATGTCAGTTCTTTCCTATTTACTTGTCATCCCCCCCGGGTATCCACACCCCCTTGTCCAGCATGTATTTAGGGATTAGATATTTAACCGTATACATATGCATTTACATTTAGAAAGGAGAAAGTTACCACTTTCTGAAATCGAGAAATGGCAAAACAGTTCTAGAACCATGCATAAACCACAAACTCCTAAATTCCATAGCATGTTTTTCCTGATCACCAATTTAAGAAATACTTAAAAAGATTTCTTCCTGCCATTATTCACATTAGTTGTGAGACCACAACTTCCTCCTCTGAAATTTGAGTCTCTGATTTTGTGCAACCACATACATATACAGCACAGGGCTGCTGATGTGGGCTGCCTGGTCATTCACATCTGGGAGATGACCACATGGGGAACTGCATGGAAAACAGGAAACCTGGCCCAATGAAGGGGACGGAAGGTAGCTGATAGATATAAAAAATGAAAGTTAGAATAGATTTGCTATTCAGAAACAATCTGGAACTCCAGCAATGAGTGATGATGGGAAAACAAAACTGAGAAACAGGTGTTCCCACATGTTCTGGAGGCATTCATTATTACAGAGGGAGCCAGACGTTCATTTAAGAAAAGACAGCAAATCATGATGGAGAATGTCTTTCCTCACACAACATTTCCTACCATTTCTCAGAAGGAGAAAGTTCAAGATGTTAATATCTTTACAACAAACACACAAACACAGACACACACCATTCCAACACGTTTTCTTTCCTTGTGGGTAAGTGTTGATGATGCCATTGTTGGGTTGGATGGACAATTTGCCATGCATTCACATATTGCTGAGTGTTCACTGAATGAGTAAACCAACAAAAGAATGAACAATGGCAGAAAATGTGTTTCCCTAGTGGTCGTGGACTGGCTCCACTGCTTGCAACGTGAGAGATGACAGAGAATGGGTGAAATCGACTAAAGAAAGTTCAATGGAGATAAAACCCAAGGACTTCATTGCCTTACAAAAGTCTTACCTTGAAAGTGGAAAAGAAACAATTTCTCAATGTTGTATAATAACAACCGTATATCCTTTCTTCTTAGGTCTTTTACTAGAATAAGCGGAAAGTTTTCCGGTCAGCCTAGCTAAAAATTCAGTGGTACCAACTTTTGTACTTTCTCACAATCACTCTGAAAATTAGTACTGTGATGCCTGGGCTCAGAATGAAACACAGAGAGACTGAGCTCCAGGGGATCGCTATAAAGTCAAGGACTCTGGTGTGTGTCTTTATGATTGTCCTGAAAAGTGATCATTTCTCTTGTGGATAGTGGTGGTCCCAACATGGCTGTGGTGACCATTCTCATTTTAGGGTTTCCTTTGATTCAAGTGTTCTTCTTGTTGATTTCAGAGGAGAGCTTTCTGCGAATTTTCTTTCCCATCACAACACCAGAGTAGTTACTATTTAATAAGAACCAAATGATGGTAAATCTCAGAATGACTCTGGGTCAAAATCTTCCTGAAGCTGAGAACAAGATGGCTGCCGTGGTGACCTGATTGCTTGGTTATGTGGGAAGCTTGTGAGGGCCACGGAGCTCACACAAACAGGGTATACATGGTGTTTTGATTGTTGTCAAATTTAAATGATGCATGTGCCTCAAATACCAGTTAGATGGATTTTCATATCTTCTACTCCAAACATCTTCATTTTTAATTTAGTACCCTAGGTTTATTTTAGAACATTTAAGCCCTGCTAAAATAAAATGTACCCAGATGATTTTAAACAGCTTTGAGAACAGTTTAAGAAATCTGGAATTCATAGGAGTTCCTGCTATGATTTTTCTTCGATTACATAAAATGGTCATTTCTCCCATTGTAGTAGAAGAAAAGGAAGCTATTATTGTGGAAGCTGGAATTTGGGGTTTTAACCATGATCCAACACAAATGGTTGTGGTTTGGGGGAACTTAACCTATTCTAAACTCGACATCCTGAACTGGAATTAATTGCTCTTTAGAAGCAGAAAGAGTTCCTTTTTTTCACTCTAATGTAAATATAGCAAAGGGTTTTTTAAATACTATGGAAAAA
>NW_006956598.1:0-733 GCF_000164805.1 Carlito syrichta
CATTTTAATTATTTCTTGGTCGACTGGATGTCTGTTGCTTTTAAGAAGAATTCTTTCAAGTTTTCAGTTTCAATCTTTGAACCCACATGGCCTTCGTCTACAAGTGCAGGCCGGATGTTAACTCACTTACTGTTCAGAAACACTTGATGGATCAAGTCCAACTGGCCTACCATTTACTTTTCTGTGCTGTTATCAACCCCCTTCCCTTTGTTCTTTCTTTGAGTTTCCCAGGTCTTTTTCAAACTTGCATGAGATTAGGTTGCATTTTTTCTTTTTCTTAACTATTTCTCCAGACTCTCCTTATAGGCAGACTTGTTGTGACTTGGCATCGTTACCATGATTTTCACCAGATTTTTCAGAGTAAATGATTTTCTAAGTCTTTTTATTATTATTTGATGGTCCTAACCTTGGCTATGTATCACAATCATCAAGTTTTCTTTTTCTTTTGTTTAATACCAATGCCTGGCCCTTTCCCACATCAATTAGATCAGAATCTACTCCCTGCACCCACTTTCTTAGCTATTTGTCCTATATTTTTATCCTTCTACAATTGCACATTTACAAATTTCCAATATTTTTTCATTCTTTTACAGTTCTAGATTTTTTAGACATTTCTCAATAAGAACTTTTAAAATAAAACACTTAGTGGTGTTTAAAATATACTTCCAAAAAGGGTTATAACTTATTAAACACAATATAAACCAGAAGAAAGAAAAGAAGAAAAAAGCTAGTA
>NW_006956599.1:0-560 GCF_000164805.1 Carlito syrichta
CCTCATATCAGACAATATGCTATGGTCCATAGGCATTATCTCCATTTCTGAAGATGAGAAAGAGATTTGATGTGGCCTGCTAAGTGTCACTTGGCTGGGCAATGGTAATGCCAGGCTTTGGCCTAATCCTGTTTGTCTCCAGAGCCCTTGACTCTGACCCCCCTATCCATGTTGCCTCTCTTTGAAGTGATTTCAACTACTATTTTACATGGAAGCATTTCTAATTCTTTAAAAACTAAAATTTCTTAGAGAAATGCCATATCAAGTAAGTGTTCTTATATCAAAAGTTTCAAATTGATTTGGGTTTTTTTTTCATTTGTTTGCTTGATTTTTTTATTCAGAGTCCTGCTCTGTCACCGAGACCGTAGTGCAGTGGTACAGTCATAGCTCACTGCAGTCTCAAACTCATGGACTCAAATGATCAATCATCCCTCCTCAGCTTCCCACGTAGCTAAGACTACAGGTGCATGCCACTACACCCAGCCAATTTTACTTTTATTTTTGTACACTGGGGATCTCACTATGATGCCCAGCTGGTCTCAGACTCCTGGCATCAAGCA
>NW_006956600.1:0-751 GCF_000164805.1 Carlito syrichta
CCAGGCTGGAGTGCAGTGGCATGCTCACAGACACTGCAGTCACCACCTGCTTGGCTCAGGCAACACTTCCACATCAGCCCTCCAAGTAGCCGAAACTACAGGTGCACACCACCATGCATGGATAATTTTTTTATTTATCACCAAATTGCCCAGGCTGGTCTCAAACCCATGGGATAAGGCAATCCTCCAATCTCTGCCTCACAAAGTACTGGGATTGCAGGCGTGAGTGTAACCATGCTCGGCTGAAAGCATATATTTCAAGGGATGCAGTCCTCTGCACTAAATACAGTACTGCTTTCCTAAAACATGACCCACAAACCACAGGTTATAGTAAAGAAGTTCATCTTGAACTCTGCCTGTGAAAGATTACCATAAGAAACTGATTGTTATAATAATTAAAATGTTTACATAAAGTGCTTTACTATTCACAAACCAGTTACACATACAATTTCATTTGACCTTTACAATTTCATATACTTTACATTTTATAATAGTCACAATGTACCTGGCAGATAAAGTATAAGAAAATTATGAGTCTCGATTTTATAGAGGTAGAAGCTGAAAGCTAAAATTACCTATAAGAAGTCTGTCCATGAGACTTGAGTCTTCTTGTAAATTATCAAGATATTATTTGATTCTATAGCATGTCCCAAGGTTTAATGTACTTCCCAACGCATCTAAGTACTTAAGACACTTTAAAAATAAAGAAGCCTTTGGAGAAAAATTGACAGCCAATCATACAAAAATCAAA
>NW_006956601.1:0-696 GCF_000164805.1 Carlito syrichta
TCCTGAAAATCTACAGAGCATCTTGCTGAAGGCTAAAGAAGAGTCAGTGATTCGAGGCATGTATGTGCGTAATAGCAGTCCTCATATACAGGAAACTACGTGGCCTCTAGCTAAGGAAAAGAAAAAATCTGTTATCCATGCTTCCTCTATCAAAATGTCTACATGGCGTCTTAGTAAGGGCTAAACAAGAATCAGGGATTTGAAATAGGAATCTGGAGAAAGAGTGTCCTCACATACAGGACACTACACAGGCTCCAACTAAGGACAAATAAAGAATCATTGTTGTACGAGTCCTCAGTCCAAAAAATTCCCAGGGTTTCTGCTATGGCACAAAAAAGAAACAGGGCTTTAGCCAGGCTCAGTGGTTCAGTCTGTAATCCTGCACATTTGGGAGGCTGAGGTAAGTGAATTGCTTGAGCCTGCAGGTTCGAGATCCGCCTGGGCAGTAAGTCCTCATCTCTACAATAAATCAAAAAATTGCCCAAGCGTGGTAGTGCATGCCTGTAACTCCATCTACTTGGAAGGCTGAGGCGAAAGGATCGCCAGAGCCCAGCAGGTCGAGGCTGCAGTGATCGGGAGCTGCCACAGCACTCTAGTCTGGGCGACAGAGCGAGACTCCAACTCAAAAAAAAAAAAATGAAACAAGGCTTCGAGCTCCCCAAATGCTTCGGAGCATTTATCATGCAGATGTCACGA
>NW_006956602.1:0-683 GCF_000164805.1 Carlito syrichta
GATCTAGATTTGAACCTTAGCTTAGCAACCACAGCTGTATGGTGAAGTCTTTCTCAGTTGGAACCCTTTTATAATATCTTAAATTAAGATTAAAAATATTATCTTGTAAAACTGCTGAAACATTGATAACTACTGTATATTGGGCACTTAGCACAGACCAGGTGTGTGTGTGTGTGTGTGTGTGTGTGTGTGTGTGTGTGTGTGTGTGTATGTGAACATTTTTTATGCATTAGCTCACAATTATTCAATATTACAGGTACCATTATCAGGATTTTACAGACAAGGAAACCTGAAGTCAAATACCCTTAACTGAGGGGAGAGGCAAGCAGGAGGGGAAGGAACTTGGGGCAGGGGGGTGCATAATCAGGTTGAAAAAGAGATGCCTGACATTCCCTACTTTTACCCAAGGATGTCATCATGATCCCCTGAAGAGACTCACAGTCCTCTTCAGCCCTCTGCTGTAGGCTGTCAGTATCATTCTGGGAGCTGACATGCAAGGTGAAATGCAGTTACCTTCCAATTCTGGATGACACTTAGGTTTGCTTCTGATATTCCAGTACTGTAATAAAATTATTTAATTCAGCTTTTCTTCTCCATCATGGTTTAAAGAAAATCAAAGAATAGTAGAGGAAATGATAAGACATTTCTGTAAGCCAGAGTGTATCTGAACCAGTTAGGAAGTG
>NW_006956603.1:0-5797 GCF_000164805.1 Carlito syrichta
ACATATTGCCCACTCAGTTTTAAATAGTGCCCTTTGTTCATGGTAGCATTGCCAATAATAAAACAAACCTGCGACATTTCCCTCTACATTTAGCTATGTGCCTGGGAATCTTAAGCTGACTGAATGAGATGGTAGATATACAATCAAAACTATAAATCAAAGGAAAGCCAGTCTACTAGGGCAAAAAATACACAGTCAGGTAGATCTGTGCTAGGAAGAACTGGTTTGTGGAACTGTGTTTGGTTCAAATTTCCCTCCATTCCAGTAACTCCTGGTTGATTAGGAATCTAGTAGCCCTTCTGTCCATAACTATTTCACCCAAATTCCTCTTCTACTGCCAAGTGAACCTCAGAGGCTACTGGGAGTTCACCTTGAGGCCTTGTCAGGAACATGTGATCTAGCTTCAGAGACTTTTGGGTAAGAAAGAACAGATACTTCATTGTGAACAAGTTTCAGTTCAATCATCATCAGGCAGGCAATAAGTGATCATCAACAGTTGTGGACAGGCATTCAAGTCCTGCACCCTTGTCTTAGAATGGTCACAATTAGTAAGTTTCAGAATAAAGGGAGGACAGTGTTAAAACCACACGGGCATGTGTTCTTAGCTCCCTAATTAAATGTTCACCACATTTATCCAGAATTTTGTTTATGTTCTCTTGACTCTTACTCATGGGTAGATTCTTTGATGGCAAAAAAGGATGGATGTCTTATTCATGTACTGGCAAATACTTGACATAATGTTTGCATGACGAGTAGCTGCTTGCTATCAATATGGAAGACATATTGTAAGCACTCATGTCCCTTCTTCAGTTTTTCTTGAAAGATTAACTTTTGATATTTCCCCAGCTGATAGATGTCACTTCCAAAGGCAGAGTGAAAAATGGAATAGAAAATGCCTCCCCATGCATTCTCATGTGTAAACACACTCGCCTTGGCAATAGAATTCCCACCACCTCCCAGCAGCAGGCAGAGCAATGCCCCTGCCCCTGACCCCAAATAACTCTTCATTATTTACAACAGTCATACCATGTGTCTGGTTGCTGTCCTGAAGTTCCAGAGAATTTGATCATTTATGCCTAAAAAGTGCATGCTTTCTACATAGTCTTATGTATTACCTCTTTATTTCTTTCTTCTGTTTTCAAACATTGCAAGTATTTAATGAAATATAAAGACAATGTTGGTTTTTTTTCCAGGTCTGAGAATGAACAAAGGAGCCGTCACTCCTCCCCAGAATACTTCTTCTGCGAACATGTGTTCCCCAGAAGTAATCTACCTGAAGGACATTGTCTGTTACCTGTCTCTTCTCGAAAGAGGAAGACCAGAGGATAAGCTTGAGTGTACGTGTTTCTTAATTCAGTTTACTTATCATGGTTGAGGGCAGGAGAAGGGACTGGATATTGATGAACTTAAAATTGCATCTTCTACAGTTGTATAATATTTTGTGAAATAAAGCGATCCTGCTCAACAATAAAAAAAATTTCTCCCATTGACAACCAGACGATGTAAAAGATATCAAGAGCTATCAATATCAGGTTCTTATCAAGTTCTATTTTCTCATTGATTATTTCTTGAGTGGGTTTGTCATATGACTTTTAAAAATGTTCCTCAGTTCTTTTGTGTTAACAAGATGTGTTGGAAAGTAGTATCCTTTGAGTTGTTTTGAAAAAGCATCTATTTTTAGTGTTGAAGAGCCCTTCCCATTAGTGAAAGAGAAAATTCCCTATAAACACACAGCCTGCACCTTTTTTCCCATGAAAAGCTCCCTTGTGAACTTCAGCAAACAGTTTTGGCAGGGAAAAACGATTTTTCAACTGCCAGACCTGAGAGTTTTATTTATGGGATTTGACTCTAGATATTATATATAATTAAACAATAGCTGTGTTTCTTCTAGGATATGGCAGATAGAGCTCTGATTTCTATGTGGTTGAACGTAAATGACTCTCTTCAATTAAATGTAGTGACTGAGCGCTCTCTTCTGGCTAACTATACTCATTGCAATGGAAGAAAAAAAATTTTTAAACATTTACTCAAACTTTTCTAAACTCCAAAGCCTTTTCTAAGTATAGCGCTGGCAGCTTATTCAATAATCTGATTAACTCAAGTATACTGGATATCATTGAATAAATTTAAAATACTTGCCACTAGAATTATGGTGAAGATAATGAATCCAAACTTTTATATTTCTAAAGCAAATGTAAAATATTGTGATGTTTCAGAATTAGGACTAGGAAACATTTTTATTTAAATTTAATAGTAACTCTTGATATCATTTTATCTTACCAATAAAATATTTACTATAATGTGATTATTAAGAGTCACACCTGTTTAGCTTATGAATAAACCATATGAACATCATTCTTTCAATATATATTTATTATTAATAAATGCTGAGTATTTGCATTTCAAGATTTATTTTGTATTCCTAAGACCTGCAGAAATCTGTCTCATTCCAAAGTAAATATTAATGTCCAGTGAATTTCTGTTGATGTGACAGCCAGAGAGAAAGTTTGCTCAGGTGTTATCAGGGCCACGTTCGGGATGATTATAAAAATCAAGACAAACTTTTGTTCTATATCTGAGAATGAATAAAGGCACCACCATTTCTCCCCAAAATGGTATTTTGTGCTGCATTTTAATTATTTCTTGGTCGACTGGATGTCTGTTGCTTTTAAGAGGAATTCTTTCAAGATTTCAGTTTGAATCTTTGAACCCACATGACCTTCGTCTACAAGTGCAGGCAGGATGTTACCTCACTTACTGTTCAAAAACACTTGATGGATCAAGTTCAACTGGCCTGCCATTTACTTTTCTGTGCTGTTATCAACCCCCTTCCCTTTGTTCTTTCTTTGAGTTTCCCAGGTCTTTTTCAAGCTTACATGAGATTAGGTTGCATTTTTTATTTTTCTTAACCATTTCTCCAGACTCTTCTTATAGGCAGACTTGTTGTGACTTGGCATTGTTACCATGATTTTCACCGGATTCTTCGAAGTAAATGATCCTCTAAGTCTTTTTACTATTCTCTTATTTGGTGGTCCTAACCTTGGCTATATATCAAAATCATCAAGTCTTTTTCTTTTTCTTTTGTTTAATGCCAATGCCTGGCCCTTTCCTACATCAATTAGATCAGAATCTACTCCCTGCACCCACTTTCTTAGCAATTTGTCCTATATTTTTATCCTTCTACAATTGCACATTTACAAATTTCCAATATTTTTTCATTCTTTTACAGTTCTAGATGGTTTAGAAATTTCTCAATAAGACTTAAAAATAAAACACTTAGTGGTGGGTAATTTCAAATATACTTCCAAAAGGGTTATAACTTATTAAACACAATATATACCAGAAGAAAGAAAAGAAGAAAAAAGCTATTACAATTAACACAGACATAGATGTGCTTGGGCACCTAAAATTAACTTCTGCAAGATCTATATCTGAGAATGCTAACATAGGATCTTCCAGCTAGCCAAGCAGAAAGTATTGATTTAGGTCAAATGTTCTCAAACTTGATCACACATCAGAATCACCTGCAGGGCTTGAACACTCGCAGCTTGCTGGGCCCCAATCTGGTGCTTCTGATTCAGCAGGCCTGAGGTGGAGCTGTGCAGTCCTAACAGGTCTTCAGGTGATGCTGATGATGTTGGTCCAGGGATCACATATTGGGAAATACGGTTTATGCAGCTCCTTCTGTCCCGTGAAAACGCACACGCAGAATGCATATGAAATGACAGTTGTTTTTCTTGGAATTGATGAATAGTGGCAGTATTTGCTAGATTCTTTTACCTAGGTTATTAAATAAAATAATTAAATTCCTCTCAATGTTTGTAGAAGTCAGACTTTTTCCCCAAATAACATTTTACATGTTTAAAATAAGTCTATTCGGTGCTTTCCACCACTTTCCATCTCCCCTGTCTTTTCTGTCAGGCACTTACTCAATGATTATTATAAAGCTTATCCCATTAAGAAAAACCAAAAGAGCAACAACAAACACAAACCTGAAGATTCCGCTGATTACAGTAAATTTCCAATATAATTGGTAGGATCTTGAAAACTGCAACTTCAAGCAAAATGATTTATAATAAATTCATTTTTCCTCTTCAACATTATAATGAAACAATATGGAAGAGGACTTTTTTGAGAACCTGCTATATGTTCCTTTGTATGAAGTCACAGTTTCCAAATACCTATGGACAACGTTACGTAAGAACTTTCTGTGTAAGTCGTTTCTTCACCTTGATTTCCTTAACCCAACCCTAATTCCTCTCTGAGGAACTTGCCAGTTCTGAACCTCTATCAGGTGGAAGGTGTTTATTAACTGCTTCTCGTGCACACTCGGATGAGTTCTTTTGTATGTGTGTGTGGTGAGTGGGTGTGTGTTGGGGCCATGGGGGAATATTTTTTTTTAAATCTCTCCTTGTTGTTCTCAGTGACCAGTCATCCCAGTAAATAGATGAGGACATAGTGTCAGGGCCAATTTGTCGTCCTAAATTTAAGCCCATCACGGTGTTTTGTGGAGAGTCATTCAATTTCTCTCTCAGTCTCCTTCACTTTTCAAATCTTTATGACTTTGCCTCCATTTTATTCCAGTCCTTTATTTCTGTTGCAACACTCTAAGCCATAAAACATCCAAGAACTGCTCTTATTTTAAAACATTAGAATCTGACTTTGACCACAGCTTATATTCGCTTAACTTCTTATTCTCCTACATTTAACTTGAATATAGCATGTCATAATACTTAAGAACCTTGAGTCTTGTTTATACTGATTGAAGGTCAACCCTAGATTGACACTTATCTGTCTGAATGATCTGAGTACATAAAAGAAAACTCTTCACGACTCAGTTTCCTCAATTGTAAAATTGGAATTATAAGATTGTGTTTAACTCATAGAGTAACCAATGAGGATTAGATGGATTCATATTTGCTTACATAAATATTTTCACATTTATTATTCACATAAATGTTTGTTGTGTGAAATAAATAAAAGCAAATTAAAAATTCTTGACACTTGACCACTTTACTTATCCTGAATTTGCCTGGTGTCTTTGGTCTCCCATCTCTTCCAATGTAAACCAATCTCATAATCTCTGATATCAATTATATTTTTACATTTAATTTCAGGCATTCAAATTACTTGTTCATATCCTGAGTGACAGAGATCTAGTGAAATACAAATGTAATTCTATGGATTGTATCTCTACACATAATTTCAGCCAGTCTTCAGAAGTCCAGTTAACTTCTCTTTTCTAGCTAAGAGTTAATCCATATGACTTTTTTCAAACACCCACCTTATTTAATCATCATCATCTCACTTATTTACATAAGAATTCTGATAACTTCTCATCTTATCTAAAACCTTGACAATTATTATGACTATTTTTTCCTGCTTCTCTTCTAACTTAGTGAAAAATCTCCCTCTGATAATTCCTGATTTAGTGATACATGCCATTTAAAACTTTAACATCTGGAAACTGGTCTGGCTCCGCCATTTGACCCTATCCTAATTTGCTGGCCTTGCACTTGGCTTTGACTTGCAGACACATGCACAAACCGTGCCTCAGACACATAGGTCAACTTTTGAGTCATCAGACAAACCCTGAAGTTTTCTGCCTTCATGGCTTTACTTATCATGTGCATTTGCTGGGGGTACTATTTCCCAATGTATGTCTGATCCAGATCAGAGTACACATGAAGCCTGTCTCATAGCACGAATTCCCTTGCCATCTCCTAACTGGATTATCCTATGCTCTTTCATACCTTTGCACTCTGTAACTGCTATTTCATCTCTTGTGTGTGTGTGT
>NW_006956604.1:0-629 GCF_000164805.1 Carlito syrichta
ATCAATTACTTATATTTACAATAATTGTTTAAAATTCTCTTCATGGAATTCTTCTTGTGGCATTATGCATTATGCCCTTTGTTCCATGTCAATACTTGTGAACTTGAGAAAATACCATTTTAGTTACTTTCTCCCTAATGAGAATTCCATCAAGCACGTGCATTCTCTCTCTCTCTCTCTCTCTCTCTCTCTCTCTCTCTCTTTTTCTCTCTCTCTCTCTCTCTCTCTTTCTCGTGCTGCAAGCACTTGCATTACCTTGGCTGGTATGACAGTACTAGCAGATAGTAACTTTCTCTTGATAGCATCT
This sequence comes from Carlito syrichta, assembly GCF_000164805.1. Lineage (NCBI taxonomy): Eukaryota > Metazoa > Chordata > Mammalia > Primates > Tarsiidae > Carlito > Carlito syrichta. The sequence goes on from NW_006956604.1 coordinate 308, forward strand.
GCATTTGGAACCAGGGTTCTTACTCTGTTTTCAGTGGCTGTGTCTATTGGACACAACCTTATTTGATGTAGTTGTCTTAACTCCCTTTGTGTTTTTTACCTGGTTGTAACTTTTCCTAAGCAAAATTTCCCCCCCAATTGTAACTCCTTGCCAATTTAATACTTTTGCTGTGGAACAATTTTTATATGTTGATATTTTAGTTGTGACCAAGTTTTCCTTAGTGTTTATTTTTTTAGGCCCTACCCCCAGACAAAGTTTTTACTTAATGATAAGTATGTCCTCTGGGAATACTTGCAGTACTCAAAGAGGACTTATGTAACTG
>NW_006956605.1:0-762 GCF_000164805.1 Carlito syrichta
ATGTGGGACTGAGCAACCACACATTATGACATTTTGAGGCCAAAGTAATATAATATTGGTAAAAACGAGTTTATTCTCTAGGATATTCACAGGGTTTCTTCTTATCTTAGAGATGAAATCTTCAAGAAAGCTAAGAAAGTCTTAAGAGTTTCTGAATGAGAAGATACTCAAATTTTTGATAAATTAAACTTATGAATCAATTAAGGAGAAATCGTGACTACTTGAAACAAAGTGTCAGTTCTTTCCTATTTACTTGTCATCCCCCCCCGGGTATCCACACCCCCTTGTCCAGCATGTATTTAGGGATTAGATATTTAACCGTATACATATGCATTTACATGCAGAAAGGAGAAAGTTACCACTTTTTGAAATCGAGAAATGGCAAAATAGTTCTAGAACCATGCATAAACAACAAACTCCTAAATTCCATAGCATTTTTTTCTTGATCACCAATCTAAGAAATACTTAAAAAGATTTTTTCCTGCCATTAATCACATTAATTGTGAGACCACAACTTCTTCCTCTGAAATGTGAGTCTCTGATTTTGTGCAACCACATACATATACAGCACAGGGCTGCTGATGTGGGCTGCCTGGTCATTCACATCTGGGAGATGACCACATGGGGAACGGCATGGAAAACAGGAAACCTGCCCAATGAATGGGGAAAAGGTAGCTGATAGATATAAAAAATGAAAATTAGATAGATTTGCTATTCAGAAACAATTTGAAACTCCAGCATGAGTGATGATGGGAAAACAAA
>NW_006956606.1:0-785 GCF_000164805.1 Carlito syrichta
CAGGTGCACCATTTTACATTCTTACCAGTGGTACACAACAGATCCAATTTGTCCTCATCCTAACCAACACTTGTTATTTTGTTTGTTTTGATAGCAGCCATTCTAACGGGTATGACATGATATCTCATTCTGGTTCTGATTTGTAGTTCTCTACCCAAGGTCTGGTAACTTATTTTTAACTGAAAGTTCAGAAAGGTAATATAAAGGAATTTAGGTTCTCTCCCTGAGTTTTCCTTCATAAAAACCCACTCATTCCTGATGTCTTAGTATTTCTCCCAGTCTTTGCTTTGTGAATCACTCTCCAAATAAAGTATGGATTCTTTATCCTCTTGAGGGAATCCTTTCCACTATGTAGAATGTCAGAAGCTTCCTTTCTGATGATGGTGATAGAGCTTCTGGGGGAGAGGCAGAAAGGAGAATGAAATAAAACAGTATAGATATGTGACCAGAGAAACAAATCTAGACAAGATCATTCTGCATTACAACACACACACACACACACACACACACACACACACACACACACACACACATGCCTTGAAGACTAAAACTTTCCAATCAAAAAAGATAAAAACTGCATCTCCTCATCCCAATAGGAAAATATACATATATTCACAAAAGGTGAAATACCAATGATTAATATGTATTTGAAATAAGTACATCATGAGTAATATAAAGACACACATTACAACAGTAACTTTTTAAACTCAAAGCAAAAATTTTTTCAAATAATAATAATCTGCATTCTCGTAAGACAGTGAAAATGGGTACAATCTTTCTGGACA
>NW_006956607.1:0-3904 GCF_000164805.1 Carlito syrichta
AAAAACATCCCCTTTGAAAAGTGTGCAAAATACGTAGTCGGACACTTTTCATAAGAAGAGATAGGGGCAGCAGGCAGACACATGAAAATTGGTCAACCTCACACATCATCGAAGAAATGCAAATGAAATCACTTTGAAATACAACATAACCCTGTAAGATAGGTCTTCATTAATAAAACAAACAATAACAGATGCAGGTCAGGGTTTGGGAAGAAATAAATGCTTGTACAGTGAATATGGACTGGAAAGTAGAGCAACATCTTTGGAAAACAGTGTGGCGCTTTGTAAAGGGACAAGATATTGACCTAACATGTGACTCAGTAATTGCCCTGCAGAGAATATACCTGGAGGAACTCAAATCATTTTACCAAAAAGAAACCTGCACCAGTTTGTTTTTTTCAACTCGAATCACAATTGCAAAAAACATGGTACCAACCATATTGTCCTTCAAAGCTGGAATGGATAAAATGAATGTGGTATATACACAGTGGAATATTATGCAGCCATAAAAAAGGACAGCTAAAAGGATTTTGCAGAACGTTTGATGGATATGAGGTAAGTCACTTTCAGTGATTTATCATAGAATTGAAGAAGAGACTTCCATGTGTTCTCACTTATTAACTGAACTTGATCACTTATAGCGCTGTAAGAAAGTGATTGGCAGTAGTGGAAAACTGTTGAGGGGGATGGGTGAGATTGGCAGTGGATGAATATTGCAAAGGAAGGGAAGGGCACACCTCGTCAACCAAGGACACTGCATACTCAATGTTTGTATATATAACTCTGAATTGTACCTCACATTTTTAAAAAAATTAAAATCAATAATTAAAAAAATGAAAGCTGTAAAACATGCATCTAATTTTGTTTATTCTATTTTTAATTGCTTTTTACTTTAAAAATTGATATAATTCAGTGTTCTTCATAGAAATGTTCATTATGCAGGGATTGATTTTTTTAAGAATAGTATAATTCTCCAATTATAATTCCTATTCCTTTCAATACGTTGGAAAAGATCGCATAATTCTGCTTTCAGAATTGACAAATACAGTGTTTCTCACATAAATTCTGAATGTTTTATTCTGACCAAATTGAAACTTGTTGAGATTCCAGATCTACATCATTCTTAGAAAACTGAGCCTGGATATTCAGTGTACCTAAGGGATATTCAGAAGTCAGAATTCATAATAAATCTTAAAAATTTTAGAAAATAAAACAGTATTGTAATCTAATACTGCTTTTTCCATTCTTAAAAATTGTGCACATTTTCTTGGTGCACTCTGTATTTTCTGCTTGTTAATATTGATTAAATGTTACTGATGTGCAATCCTTAGAGAAAAGTTTTCCTTATATATTTGAAGGAAATATAAAATCACATTCCCTTTATATTTTAACTCAATTCATATTTTAAAATAGTATTTCCATTGAATCTCCTAGTATTTTCTCTACCTAAGACATAATGTTGTACTCTGCAAGAAAGTGTCCGATTTATCTGATATTTTTGAAGCCCAAGCATTTAAAATGAGGCACAGAGAAAAGGAGAATTTGGGGCCGAATATATATAACCAAAATAACATGAAGATTTGCAATGTAGTAAGTATTTGGACACTTCAGAAGTATAAAAATTAGATAATTGAAAATTCTGAAAAATTGGTTATGATCTTAGCAAAAGCAATGTTGAAATCCTGTAGGAAAATCTGCTCAAAGTCTGTTGCACAATACTAACAACATCAAAAGGCTTCTAAGCTAAAGAAAGTGCTAAAATATTATTTGGTTTTTCTATAACAATGCTCCAACAGGACTCCACGACATAATAATAAAAGACTACATCGTGGGTCACCCATGCGAGTCCCCTCCCATTTTGGGAGCTTCTCAGACCACTCAATAAAGACTGCATTTAAAAAAGAAGACTACATCGATTAGAGGAAACGTGAATAGCCACTTATCCCTGGAGAAATGTTTGGGTAGGTGTGAACAGGTGGTTCTCTGCACTTCTTGGTAATGAAATCCATCATGTCTACCGCATTTGGGAGAGCACTGCACACAAGTGCTTGAAGCCTAAGGATTGCTCAGTAGTCAAGATACCTCCCATTATGATGTCAAAATTTTTAGCCTGCAGTCATAAATGACAATTTGACATGCTTGTTTCCCTGAATTTACTTACCTCTTTTAATGTAAAAATTAGTTTTTTAGTCAATCTACAGATTCAATGAAATAACCATTAAGTTAACATCATTCTTCTCAGACCTGGAAATTACAATAAAGAATTCATATGAAACCATAAACAATCATGAATAGCCAAAAGATTCTTATAAAAAAAGAAGCAAAGCAGGTGCTATTGCAGTCCCAAACTTCAAACTTTAATATATTTTTACAATAATCAACACAGCCTGCTTTTTTACAAGAATAGGTCCATAGGACAATGGATCAGGACAGAGAATGAAATCGTCAAATTCTCAACCCACTCATCTTTGTAAAAACCTCCAACACCCACTGCGTAATTAAGAACATATTCAGTAAATGGTGCTTGGAAAAAGCTGACAGCATGCACAAGACTGAAACAGGACACCTATCTATCACCATACACATTAATCCTAAATGAATCAGAGACCTAAACGTAAAAAAAAAAAAAAACAGATTATAATAGTCTTAGAAAACACAGGAGACACCATTAGGGAAACTGGAACTGGCAACTAATTCCTATTGAGAGCCTTAATACCCAGGTCTTAAGAAATACGTTAGACAAGTGGGATCTCATCAAATTAATATACGTCTGCACAACAAAAGAAACCATCAGAAGAGCAGGGATACAGCCAACAGAATGGGAAAAACGATTCTCCACATCTGAAAATAGGTATAACATTTAGGATCTACAAGAAACTCAAACACTCAGAAAAATCACACAAACATTTCCCTTGAAAAGTGTGCAAAATACTTGATTGGACACTTTTCATAAAAAGATGTATGGGCAGCCAGCAGACACATGAAAATTTCTCAGCCTCAGTCATCCTAAATGAAATGCAAATGAACCACTTTGAAATACCACATACCCCTTGTAAGACGACATCATTAATAAACCCAACAATAACAGATGCAGGTCACGATTTGGGAAGAAATAAATGCTTCTAAACTGCATGTGTATGGAAAAGTAGAGCAACATCTTTGGAAAACAGTGTGGTGGTTTTTAAAGGGACGAGATCTTGACCTACCATGTGACTCAGTAATTCCCCAGTAGAGGATATACCTGGAGGAACTCAAATCATTTTACCAAAAAGATACCTTCACCAGTATGTTTTTTTGCAGCTCTAATCACAGTTGCAAAAAAACATGGTACCAATCATGTTTCCCATCAATGCTGGAATGGAAAAATAAATGTGGTATATACACGGTAGAATATGATGCAGCTATAAAAAAGGACAGATAGAAGAATTTTGCCGAATGTTTGCTGTATGTGCGGTCGGTCATTTTCAGTGATTGATCACAGAAACAAAGAACAGAGTTCCATATGTTCTCACTCATGAGCTGAACTTGATGACTTAGAGTGCTGTAAGAAATCGATTGGCAGTAGTGAAAAAGTGTTTAGGGGCAGGTGTGAGATTGGCAGTGGAGGGATACTACAAGGGAAGGGAGGGGCATACCGCATCAACCAGTGACCGTGCATAATCAATGTTTGTATATCTAACTCTGAATTGTTTCCCACATTTTATAAAAAAATTAAAATAACCGAGCTCGGTGGCTCAGTCTGTAATCCCGCACCTTTGGGAGGTTGAGATGAGTGAATTGCCTGAGCCCGTGTGTTCGAGACACGCCTGGCAGCGACACCTCATCTGTACAATAAATAAAAAAAAATCAGCTGGGTATGGTAGCGCAAGCGAGAAATTTTGACTACTCGGATGGCTGATGCTGA
>NW_006956608.1:0-727 GCF_000164805.1 Carlito syrichta
TGATTCCTTATACTTCCTTAACAATATGACGTGTAGTTTCCTGTATATGACGACCTCCATTACACAGTTTCCTGCTTCAATCTGCAGGATGCCGAGACAGTTCCTGGTCATCAAGAATTCCAGTTTTTTGGATATCAAGAGAAAGACTTCCATAATGATCTTTGGGAACTGGAATCCAAGATTCCTGGTTCCACTTCACAAGACCTACCCAAAATGTGGAATATCCAAACAAAAAGCCCAAATTCCTACCTGCCCACCCACAAGAATTTTCTGAAATTTGAGGTCTCCTGAATCAAGAAATTTTCTATCAATATACCTTTTTATTCTGGAGAAAATAATTATGGTCGTATATGGTCCCAAGAAACAAAAGGATTTCTAGGGTCAAATCTTTGATTACAACTAACAAGAGGACCAGAAACATCCTGAGGATCTGTAATGACAGATTTAAAGTTTCCATGGAGCAAGTAACTCTGAATATGTAGGGACCCAGAAGCCCAGATTGCTGATTAAACATTATCAATAGGTCTTGTTGATTCCGGAAAATGAGAACTCCTAGAACCGGATTTCCTTATAATTCTCAGTAAGATGCCCTGATTTTTCCTGTCGATTTGGATTCCAAATTCAGTATATCAAAAGACAGATGCCCTGAAGTTTCCTAGTTCGTGGATTTTATGATTCCTGGTTACCATTAAAAGTACATAGTAACATTTGGCAAGTGCAAAAACCT
>NW_006956609.1:0-652 GCF_000164805.1 Carlito syrichta
TTCAGTCCACACTCTTTACCGAAGCTACAATGGTATGCAAGGGTATGAAATAAAAAGTAAAGTCTCTCTCTGCCACCCCTGTACCTGCTTCCCAGGGATAACCAGAGAAAGTCACATGTATTACTCTTCCTGGCACTTTTAAATATATATATATATATATATATATATATATATTTTTTTTTTTTTTTTTTTTTTTTTTGAATTGGAGTCTCACTCTGTCACCCAGACTGGAATGCAGTGGCCGCTCCTGGCCACCGCAGCCTCGACCTACTGGGCTCCGGCGATCCTTCTGCCTCAGCCTTCCGAGTAGCTGGAATTACAGGCATGCGCTACCATGCCCGGGTGATTTTTTGATTTATTGTAAAAATGAAGTCTCGCTGCCCAGGCGGGTCTCGAACCCGCGGGCTCAGGCAATCCACTCACCTCAGCCTCCCAAAGGCACAGGATTACAGGCTGAGCCACCGAGCCTGGCAAATATATATTTTTATTTCTGTAAAATAATGCATATCATTTAAAGAATCACAAAGAAAAATGTCATTGTGTCAACACATATAAAATACTTACATGTATGGTATATGATGTAAGCAGACTAAATTAAAATCGCAAAAGTTCCATATCAATATATTCCAATATTAATATTCTGTTTCATAAT
>NW_006956610.1:0-707 GCF_000164805.1 Carlito syrichta
CACCATACCAGTCCCACAGCTTTGCCAGACATCACTGCACCTTCAAAAAACTTACCCCATGTATTTCATTCACCTGATTAAACCTTGTTGGTAAGCACTAGAATCTAGGTCCATATTGTATATTCTTACATACAAATGGTTTCAGTGTTTATTACATACACTTACATGTCTTCCTCCATCACCAAGTGAAACCAGAATTTCTATTTTTTTTTACATAGTCAAGATTCTCAAAATTGTATTGATTTTTTCCCCCTCTTGTCTCATTTTGATCAATATATTTCTTAAACATTTTTGAGCTCGGTTTGGGATTCCATATTTTGTTTGTTGTAACTAATTGTGCCACTTAATGTTTTTTAGAAAACTTTTTTTTTTTTAACTTAAAATTGCCTCTTATACCATAATGATCCTTCTTAGGAATTCTTATTCTTAAAATTTTATTTTGTGGTCTCTTCTTTCTACCCTCACTTTAAAAAATGATTTCATAAGCCCCTGACCTTTTCTTTTGGACATTCTTTCCTGACACTATAATCTTTATTTTTTATTTTTACTTTTGAGTCAAAATCTTACTCTGTTGCCCAAGCTGGAGTTCAATGGCACAGTCACAGCCACTGCAACCTTGGTCTGCTGGGCTCAGATGGTCTTTTCACCTCAGTCTTCCAGGTAGCTGGGACTACAGGATCATGCCACCAACACACAGCTAATTTTTC
>NW_006956611.1:0-8259 GCF_000164805.1 Carlito syrichta
CTGGCTCAGCTTCTTTATGAATTAATTAGTTAATCATAAACTTAATTTTGAAATAAGCTAGGCATTTATTCTTGCTATAACCAACCCCCCCCCCCCGGCTAAAGGTCATTACAGAAGAACTGGGGTGTTCTTCTTCCCCATGCCATTCTAGTTTCTTACTACAGACTTCAGATTGTCACTTCCTTAGGAAGCTTTCCTTGACCACCTTGACTAGTTCATATTCTGTTGACCATAGCTGGCACTTCTCTGGAGCATGTACCACAGTGATGTGTCTTTCTCTTTCTTCTCCTCCTCTTCTTTTTCCTCTTCTTCCCTCTTTTCCTACTCCTCCCTCTCCTCCTCTGAGTCCTCCTCGTCCTTCTTCTTCTCTCTCTCTCTCACTAATTCTTTGATTATTATCTATTCCCCCAACCAGTATGTAAGCTATGTGAGAACAGAAACCATGACTGTTTTTGTCTGCCAGTTGTCTTCAGTACTCAGCACAGTGTTTGCTCAATGAATGAATAAATGTTCTCTTCCCATGTCTTACTAAGAATTCACTCCTTGTGGATTATTCATCAAAACTGAGCATCCTAAGAATACCACTGGAGTTGTCTGTGTACTGCCACTGCATGAGAATCCCCCAGTGACAAGAAAAAGGTCACATCCAGGGATTTATGGCCAGCTTACTTACAATTGGCAATCAACAAAACTAAGAACAAGGAAAAGCAGGTGAGGATCTCCCTAGTCCTTTCTTGCTGGTGGTGATGTGTAGCTGTTTGCTTGGATTGTCTCGGTTTCCAGGTTCTTCACCTGACTCTGGAGCCACCAAACCTTGAAGACTTCACTTCCGGTGGGTTTATATTTGCATAAGCTGTGATCCTCCTACATTATCCCACCCAGTAACATTTGTGACTCCCCTGCCTGGCTGCCCACCCCATCATGCCCCACACTGGCAGCCCATGTCTCCTTTGTGCTTGATTCTCCAGTGTTGGCTCAGTTCCCAGTGCCCTCAACTTGCTCCCACCCATGGCATAGCATGATGAAATGACTTGTTCAACAATATTTGCCTTTGGAAACATAGCCCATGGGCAAGGTATGCCTGGATTTAAATACCCAAGCTGTGTTCCTCTGCTGCAGGGATTGAGGAATTGTGTTCTCTAGGTCTCTTCCAAACCCAAGTGTCTGTGTGCTCACCAGGCTCTGTGGTTTTATGAGAGACCGTGGATGTACTTGATTTTATTCGTTAGCTATCCCCTAGTTGACCTTGGCTGTCTGCCCTGTATTCTGATGTCCTGTAAACCCAAACATGGGGATTATGGGAAGAGAAAACTCTAAATCAAGGCCAGTGGTGGTATTTACTTAGAACAGATGGTGACAGAATCCCAAGCTCTCTCTCCCTGAGCATTACTCCAGGAGAATTTTCTGGGTCTGATACAGCTGAGAAGGGATGGATTCAGACACATTCACTCCCTGTGCCTGTCTACAAAGAGCATGTTAAAAACTCATTATTCATTTTTTTAAAATAGAGACCTCTGTAATGAATTCCACTGCTATGTTAGTAGTATGTGCAAAAACATCGTCTTGGAGAGAAACCAGACTAGGTGTCTGGAGATTTGCATTCTACTTCCAGCTTGGAAAATTTACTTGATTTCTCTGGTCTCATTTTCCTCACAGGTTCAGCTGCCTCTGGGTGCCTTATATTACGATGTGTCTAGTACCATCCCTGACTAAAATAACACAGATAACAACAAAGGTAACATTTTTCTGGAGTGCATCAGATACTCTTCTAAACATTTTGAGGTATTCAACTATTTATTGCATGAATAAATGATTATAAAACAGAAAAGATGAGCCCTTTTGAGACACTTTTAGATTCTTTTTCTTACATATTTTAAGTGAGCTATCCTCTCTCAGACTTGTCTCTAATACTGTCTCTGCCACTTGGTAATACAACTTTCTGTTTGGGTTTTTGGTATCACTAGATGGTAGGGTACATATTCTCATTCATTTTTGTTCTCCTCACACTGACATAAATTTCAGCGAATGAAAAGTGTTCGATAAACATAAGACTCTTAATGGTCCAAATCACTAAAATGTAAGCTCCCTGAGGGTAATGGAGTTGTGGATTTTTTCTTGTATTCTTCTATACATAGAATTGTGTCTGGCAAAGGAAGATGATCAATGGCGATATGAATAAATGAATGACCAAGCAAACTAATAGCAAACAGTAAATCCACTGGTAAAGTCACAATTTGCTCTGTTTAATGGTACAAAACTCTTTGAGGATGTATGGAGCAGCAGCAAGATTTGAGGCAAAGTAGGTCGTGGATTTTATTTTTTCTTTCTTTTTTTCTCTCTTTTTTTTTTGAGTTGGGGTCTTACTCTGTCACCAAGACTGTAGTGCAGTGGCATGATCACAGCTCACAAGCTCACAGTAACTTCCGCCTCCTTGGTTCAGCTGATCATACAACCTCAGTCTCCTAGGTAACTGGGACTACAGGGACATGCCAACATTTCTGACTTTTTTTTGTGTGTGGAGACGAGGTCTCACTATGGTTCAGGCCACAATTATGGATTATAATAACACCTGGTGGGGACCAGGGGCAGGCAGAGGGTTCTCACATAGTGTACTGTGGCATTTTGTGTCTGGCTGGGTGTCTTATTCATTCTCTTTAAGGATAATGATGATAAAGGAGAATTAGATCTCAAGCTGCTGCAAGGAATAAACATTGCTATACTTTCCCATTGAATAAGCAAATTTCATTCAAAGCTTTGATTCTTTTGACTATTAGAGAGTCCGTGATCAGTCACTTCAGGTAAGGACCACGTGAATGTTTATCTGGTGGGTTTGCAAGGGAAACTGGGAAGCGCTATCACCATGCAGATGGTATCTCTACCAGCCGTTTTGAATTGTGGCAATTGCTATCGCTCCAAGCTCCTCCTGTCCCAGACCCCTCTTTTTAATCTGCATCCTTTTATCTTTCTCATTTCTCATTTGTTTTCTGCACTTCTTGGTTTTCACGCAGGAATTTAAAACAAGCATCAAGTCACATGTTAGAGCCCAGTCTTCTCAACCTGTTGTTGACTTTCCAAATAGGATTCCTACTGAGAAAATTCAGGTGAGAGGATCTTCTGGGTTCAACAACTGATGTAACCAAAGATATCAAGCATTGCTGATTCCAATCCAGCACTTGAACCTTTGGTTATGTAACAGAAAGAAATAAAAAACAAAACCCCAAATCCCTCAAACTGTGTTGCATATTTGGAGTCTAGATTGTTGCTATTAGGCTAGCTTGCCAATTTGTGAAAACATTTTTTTTATTGGGATTTCACCTGAAATGACAAGGTAAAACAGATGTGTGACAAAATAGAAATAGCCTTAGATGGGGAGTTAGGAGACAGATTTTTCTCTCAGTCACAACTTTCCTAATGATCTTGAAAAATTAAACACATTTGGGTCTTTAGAATGGGTGGCAGCATGTATACATTGAGATTTAGCTATGCATTTTTCAATTAACTATGTGGCAGGAGAGTGAAAGGGAGACAGGATAGAACTAAGAAATTTCTGATCAGCATTCTGCCTCCTTTAGGTCTCAGGGCAAATGCCTCTAGCATAGAAGATGAGAATAAAAAAATTGTAATAGTGGCAACTATTGCTAACATTTGAGAGTATTCCTTGTACTAGGCATTGTGCTTAGTGTTATAGCATCATCACATTATTAAATCCTTATAATACCAGCAAAAGGCGACAACTTTTCTTACCCACAAAATATCAATAAAGAGATGTAGTTTAAAAGAGATTCAAAACTGACTCTCCAAACTAGACTAGATTTCTTTGTTATACCCTGTACTTTTCCTTCATATTAATTATCAAAGCTCGTACTTAGATGTTTGTGTGACTTGGTTTAATGCCCACCTTTCCATTATGTAACCGTTCGCTCATTCTTGTTTGCATAGTATAATGCCTGACTCATAGTAAGATCTAAAGAATATATCACTGACTGAGTTAGCTGGATTTACTCACTGGCATAGCAGTTGGAAAGACAGCCCTTTTGTAGGAGTTGGGTACCTGCAATCATGGAGACAGAGATCAGATCCTAGTCCAGGATGTAAGTCAAATCTGGGGGCTTAGTTAAGGGGTAGAGCGGTATCAGTAGTAATGAGAACTCCAGAAACAGATAACCTGACATGTAGGCACACATCATTCAAGAGATAACAAGCAAGTAATGGAATCCCAGTTCCAAGGAATCAGATTTCAGCTCCTAGAAGACAGAATGGTATAGTAGAAAAAGCACAAGCTTTAGAGCCAGACAAGATCTAGATTTGAACCTTAGCTTAGCAACCACAGCTGTATGGTGTTGTCTTTCTCAGTCGGAACCCTTTTATAATATCTTAAATTAAGATTAAAAATGTTATCTTGTAAAACTGCTGAAACATTGATAACTACTGTATATTGGGCACTTAGCACAGACCAGGTGTGTGTGTGTGTGAACATTTTTCATGCATTAGCTCACAATTATTCGATATTACAGGTACCATTATCAGAATTTTACAGACAAGGAAACCAGAAGTCAAATACCCTTAGCTGTGGGGAGAGGCAAGCAGGAGGGGAAGGAACTTGGGCAGGGGGGGTTCAGAATTAGGTTGGAAAAGAGATGCCTGACATTCCCTACTTTTACCCAAGGATCTCATCATGATCCCCTGAAGAGACTCACAGTCCTCTTCAGTCCTCTGCTGTAGGCTGTCAGTATCATTCTGGGAGCTGACATGCAAGGTGAAATGCAGTTACCTTCCAATTCTGGATAACACTTAGGTTTGCTTCTGATATTCCAGTACTGTAATAAAATTATTAAATTCAGCTTTTCTTCTCCATCATGGTTTAAAGAAAATCAAAGAATAGTAGAGGAAATGATAAGACATTTCTGTAAGCCAGAGTGTATCTGAACCAGTTAGGAAGTGGCAGATGTAGACTTCATAGCATTTCCTCCCTTCAGGATATTCCTTGACTTCCCCTAAGCACACAGGAGCCATCCGCCTCTTCCCTTCCATCAAAGCCTGTATTCAGAAATGCTTCCTGTCCATTTAGCCTCGGGTATAAAAGACTGAGGATGACAAAATGAGACTATAGGGATGGTAACTGCTGCAGAAACCAAAGGTTTGAAACAAAAGAAATCATTAACATCACATAGAATATTAAGCATATGTATATGTTTTTAAGCAGAGGGTAGGGGATATGATGGACACTCCAAATCCTTCTAAAATGAGAGTTTGGGTAGTGAACAACTTAATCTGTATACAAGACTAGCCTTGTTCCAGAATAACCCTGAGGTCACAACTTGATTTTGAGACTTAGACATCTTGGTTGCAGTCTTTTGATTCACATAACTTAAGGGCTGGAACTAATTTTTTTTTTTCAGATTAAAACAACAAATTTCTTTATCTACTTACAAAAAAGGAGGTCTGACTTTCTAGCACATAAGTTAGCACCTGATAACTATAAATTTGAAAAGTATGATCTGACTAATGTTATCATCAAGTACTATATTTCTGTCTCATTCTGTTTCTTTAAACAGTGTTATTTTCTCCTCCCTGCCCATGGGGATCTTGTGACTTTTTTGAGGTGATACACATAGCCTCAAGCCAGAGTGTAAAATAGCTAGTCCTATGTGATAGTCAAAATTTCAAATTTAAGAGGAAAATACCCCACACCCACTTTGTACCCTTTCTAGGTGAAAAGTTGCAAATGATGGACAGATGCGCAGTTCATGGATGGCTTCTAATCTCTTCTCACCTTGTGCTTCAATGCTTGCTCCATTTTACTAACCAAGGTGTCCTATCTCTTCAGATTGCAGATGTGGGGTGGGAGTGAAACAGGAAGTTCTGGCTCAATTAATTACTATCTTATGCTGACATTGCATTCCCAAGACCTGGGAGCAGTTTCTAAAGGTGACTGTCTTCTTGGTCGAGGGGTTTCAGAAATTTTTTTTTTTTTTTAGTCACAGTCTCTCTCCATCACCCAGGCTGGAGTACACTCACAGCACACTCACAGCCATCCCAGCATCGACCTGCTGGGCTTCAGCAATGCTGCCGCCTCAGCCTTCCAAGTACCCAAAACTACAGGCTCGCGCTACCACGCCCAGTCAATTTTTGATTTATTGTAGAGACGAGGTCTCGCAAAGCTGCCCAGGCTGGTCTCGAACCCATGATCTCAGGCAATCCACTCACCTCGGTCTCCCAAAGAGCTGGGATTGCAGACTGAGTCACCGACCCTGGCCTGGAAGGTTTTTATTAAAGAGTATCCGGCACTTACAATTCCCTTAAAAGGGAAGAATGCATCTGTATTTGGCCTCAGGACTTGAAGCTCCTCATTCAGTCCCTGGAAATTGGGCAGTACACTCCAACCTCTTTGGGATGAGACCCTTCTATTTCTCTGAGAAGTCCTCCTGGAAATGCCTGGTGGCTCCATTCCGAGTTATAGCACAGGTCACCTACATTTGATCCTCTGGGATTACTTGGCGATCCTTTGCACTGAGTACCTCACTTTGGGAAGCACTTCTGCTTCCCAGCTCTGTATTCTCTGCTTTGCTCTTTGCTCTGGCCTGCCACTCTCTCAGGAATGACAACCAGTCTACTGGTCTACTGCAGTATCCACTGCCCCCCATCCTCCATCCCTCACACCCCACCAGAAAGACAGAAATCCTTAACAGAAAGTAGTTATAAAGAACCACTATCAAGGTGAGGGCCAGGCTCCTTCCCACGCCTCCCCGCAGCAGGAAGGCTCAGAGCACACTGGCATCTCTCTCAGAAATGCCTCCCATTCTCTCTCTTTCTCAGACACTCCAGCTTCACAGACTGAGGTGGGTGGGTGACTCAGAGTGGTCAGTGATTATCTGACACCTCCTTTTTGCAAATCCTGTATAATAGTCCTATTTTAAAATAAAGTACCTATTTTCTTCACACACCCACCAAAAATGAGATAGGAAATTTGAATGTTTCATTAAACCTCCATTTAATCCTCAAGATCATTCTTGAATACTGCTGCTTCATTTATGTTTGTCTTTGGAAGACACATCTAAACACAATACTTGTAAAGGTGTGCTAATGTCTCAAAGCATTTTAATATCAATTGTTTATTTTATTTCTCTACTCCTGTGATCTGCAGAATTTCCTGATGTGAGTTGCTTGATTTGTTTAGGGCTCACATTAAGGGAGCAGTGGGTTCACGTTTAGAGTCCTCACCTTTTCGTTCTTGGTGACCAGCTGCTTTCCACCAATAATGATGACAGTAAAATAATATAATTAATAACTAGCCAGGCTCGGTGGCTCAGTCTGTAATCCCGCGCCTTTGGGAGGCTGAGATGAGTGGATTGCCTGAGCCCGCAGGTTCGAGACCTGCCTGGGCAGCGAGAACTCATCTCTACAATAAATAAAAAAAAATCAGCTGGGCGTGGTAGCGCATGCCTGTAATTCCAGCTACTTGGAAGGCTGAGGCGGAAGGATCGCTGGAGCCCAGCAGGTCGAGGCTGCACTGGCTGGGAGCGGCCACTGCACATCAGTCTGGGTGACAGAGTGAGACTCCAACTCAAAAAAATAAAAATAAAAAATAATTAATAACTAATTAGCATTTGTTGCATGTAGGCATTGCTTTTAAGTGTAATAGCTTTTTTTTTTTGAGTCAGAGTCTCACTCCATCACCTAGACTGGAGTGCAGTGGCTGCTCCCGGCCACCGCAGCCTCGACCTGCTGGGCTCCAGCGATCCTTCCACCTCAGCCTTCCAAGTAGCTGGAACTACAGGCATGTGCTACCATGCCCGGCTAATTTTTTTATTTATTGTAGAGATGAGGGCTTGCCAAGTTGGCCAGGTGGGTCTTGAACCCACGAGCTCAGGCAATCCGCTCACCTCAGCCTCCCAAAGTGCTGGGATTATAGGCTGAGCCACGGAGCCCGGCTTGTAATAGTTTTATTAACCTGACAACTTATACATAGATAATATTATGACAACCATTTTACAGATGAGGAAATTGCCACATAGAAAGGTTGAGTAACTTACCCAAGATTGCATGGTTAGTCAGTGGCAGAGCAAATTGGTTTCAGAGCCTACATCCATAATCCTTAGAAAAAGAATATTTTTTGTCTTTTCACTGTACACTTCACATTCAGAGTACTTTGATATACAATGTCTGGCATCTCTATATTTTAAAGGGGACAACGATTACTTTCTTTCTTGAGAGATGAGCAGCATAAGGCACGCAAGCTGATTAGGGGACTGGTGTGAG
>NW_006956612.1:0-2975 GCF_000164805.1 Carlito syrichta
GCTAGTTAAATAGTTAGCTAACTATTTAATTCACATAGTTAAGTTTGCTAGTTAACTAATTAAGTCTGCCAGTTATGTCAGCTAGCTAAGTCAGTTTTCTAATTTTGTCAGCCTGTTAAGATAGCTAGCAAGCTAGTTAACTAACGGGTGAAGTTATCATGTCGAGTCAGGCAGTTAACTAGTTAATTAATGTATTAAGTCAGCTGGTTGAGTCAGCTAGCTAGCAAGTTAGAAAACGGGTGGAGTCAGCTGGTTGAGTAGGCTAGCTAGATAGATAGTTAATGAGTTAATTCAGCTGGAAGAGTCAGTTAGCTACCTAGCTAGCCAACGATTTAAGTCAGCTTGTTGTCAGCTAGCTAGCTCATTTGCTAATGAGTTAAGTAAGATAATTAAATCACCTAACTATCACGTTAGATAATGAGTAAGCTAACTATTTAAGTCAGCTGGCTAGCTAGGTAGCTAGCTAGTTAGCTCACTATTTAAGCCAGCTGACTAGCTAGGTAGCTAGCTAGTTAAGTTAACTTGTTAAGTCAGCTGGCTAGCCAGTTGGCTAGTGAGGTAGCAAGCTAGTTAAGTGAGTTGGCAAACCAGTTGGCTAGCTGGTTAATTCAGCTAGTTAAGAGAGCTGGCAAGTCAACTGACAAGTTAGGTGGCTAGCTAGTTAGTCAGCTAGATAGATTCCTGGCTAGCTATTGATGTCAGTGAGTTAAGTCAGCTGGATAGCCAACTGTCTAGCTTGTTAAGTCAGGTAGTTTTGTCAGCTGTGTAGCCAGCTGGCTAGATAGATAGATAGCTATATAAGTCAGCATGCTAGCCAGCAGGCTAGCAGTTCAAGTAATCTAGTTAATTCAGCTGGTAAGATTGCTGACTAGGTAGGTGGCTAGCTAGTAAAATGAGCTGGTTAGGCAGCTGACTAGAGGTTTAAGTCAGCTACTTAAGTCAACTTGCCACCAGTTGGCTACCTTGGTAAGACAACTCATTAAGTCAGTTGGTTATCAAGCTGGTTAGCTAAAGTGCTAGTCAATCAAATGGCTATCCCTCTGGCTAGCTAGTTATTTCAGCTAGTTAAATCAGCTGGCTAGCTAGGAAGCTAGCTATATAAGTCAGCTAGCTATGTCAGCTAGCAGTAGTTAAGTCAGCTAGTTAAGTCACCTGGCTAGCTAGCTAGCTATGGAGCTAGCTTGTTGAGCCAGGTAGTTTAGCCAGCTGGCTAGCTAGGTTGCTAGCTGGTTAATTCAATTAGCTAAGTCAGCTTGCTAGCTAGTAATATCAGTGATTTAACTCAGCTGGCTAGCAAGTTGCCTAGCTGTGTAGCTAGATAATTAAGTCAACTTGCTAGCCAGTTAGCTAGCTACTTAAGTAACCTTATTAAGTCAGCTCACTAGCAAGGTGGATAGCTAGGTAGCTAGGTAGTTAAGTCAGCTGGCAAGACAGCAGGCTACGTAGGTAGCTAGCTAGTTAATTCAGCTGGTTATCTAGCTGATTAGCTAGGTAGCTAGGCAGTTAAGTCAGCCTGCTGGAAACCTGGCTACTTGATTAAGTCAACTAGTTAAGAAAGCTGGATAGCCAGCTGGCTGGATAGGTAGTAAGCTAGTTAAGGCAGCTGGATAGCCAACTGGCTAGCTAGTTAAGTCAGCTAGATAATTCAGCTGGCTTCCCAGCTGGCTGGGCAGGTAGCTAGCTAGTTAAGTCAGCTGGCAAGTTAGATGCCTAGCTGAATTAACAAGCTTGATATCTAGCTATCCAGCTGGCTATCCAACCGACATAACTAGCTGATTTAACCAGCTAGTGAGCTGACACAACTACCTGACTTAACTAGTTAGCCAGCTGGCTACCCAGCTGACTTAAGTAGCTCTCTACCTAGCTAGCTAGCTTGCTAGTCAGCATACTTAACTAACTGACATAATTAGCTAGCCAGCTGGCTAGCTAACTGACTTAAGAAGCTCGCTACCTTGCTAGTCAGCTGGCTAGCCAGCTGACTTAACTAGCTGACTTAAATAGCTGGATTGCTTGCTAAACAGCTGAGTTAACTAGTTCAGTATATAGCAAGCCATCTGGCTACCTATCTGACTTTAATAGTTGACATTACTAGCTAGCCAGCTGACTAGACAGCTGACTTAAGTAGCGAAGCACCTAGGTAGCCAGCTGAACATCCAGCTGCCTTAAATAAGTGGCTTAACTAGCTAACCAGCTGGATAGAGAGCTGACAAGCCAGATGTCTAGCAAACCAACTGTCTAGCCAGCTGACTTAACTAAGGCACTTATGTTGCTAGCCAGCTGGCTAGCATGCTGACAAAACTGCCTAGATACCTAGCTAAACAGATGGGTAACCAGCTGAGTTAACTAGCTAGCTAACAATGAAGCCCACTGGCTTGCCAGCTGACCTAACTACCTAGCTATCTACCTAACCAGCTGGCTAGTGAGCTGACTTTACGAGGTTACTTAACTAGCTAGCTAACTGGCTAGCCAGCTGACTTAAATAACTAGCTACCCAGTTCAGCAGCCGTCTAGCCTGCTGAATTAGCTCGCTGACTTAACTAGCTAGAAAGCTGACTAAACTTGCTGACTTAAACAGCTAGCTACCTAGCTAGCCAGTTGTCTTAACTAGCTGGCTTAACTAGCTAACTACCTAGTTAGCTAACTAGCTAGCCAGCTGACTTAACTAGCTATTTGGCTGACATAACTAGATGACTTATATAGCTAGCTTCCTACCTAGTCAGCTGACTTAACTAGCTGAAATATATGGTTAACCTGATGGATGGCAATCTGACTATACTAGTTTTTTAACTAAATAACCAGCTGGATAGACAACTGACTTGACAAGCTGACTTACCTAGCTAACCAGCTGGTATCCAACTGACATAACTAACTGAGTTAACCAGTTAGTCAACTGGCTAGCCTGCTGAATTAACTAGCTGGCTGCCTATCTAGCAAGTTGACTAGTCAACTGACTTACCTAGCTGACTTAAGCAAGC
>NW_006956612.1:3863-7224 GCF_000164805.1 Carlito syrichta
CAAACAGTTAGCTAGCTAGCTACCTAGCTAACAAGCTGACTTAAATAGTTAACTATGTAGCTAGCTAGATGACTTAGCAAGCTCAATAACTAGTTAGCTTATGCATTATCTAACAGCTGATTAATCTTCCGACTTAACCCTTTAGCTAGCGAGCTTCTTAGGTGGCTCAAACAACTGACAACTCGTTATCTAACTAGCTAGCAAGCTGACTCCTCCAGCTGACTTAACTCGTTAGCTAACTAGCAAGCTGGCCTACTCAACCAGCTGACTCAATACGTTTGCTAACTAGCAATCTAGATGGCTTAACCATCTGACTTAACTACTTAGTTAACTAGCTAACTACCTGACAACCTGCTGACATAACCTTTTAGCTAACTAGCTAGCTAGTTGTCTTAACCAGCTGACTTAATTAGAAAGCTGACTTAACTAGCTTAATTTGGTAGGTTACAGCTATTTAGGTAGCTGACTTAACTGGCCAACTTAAATAGTTAGCTAGTTGGCTGAAATACCTGAATTAAATAGTTAGCTAACTATTTAACTTGCTGAATAACTAGCTGACTTAACTAATTAGCTAACTAGTTATATAACACACTTAAGTAGCTGACGTAAATAGTTAGCTAACTAGTGAGCTAGCTGACTTAACTGACTTTGCTAGCTAGCTGGTTAGCTAGCTGACATAGCTAGCTGACTTAACTAGTTGGCTAACGAGATAGCTAGCTGACTTAAGGAGTTGGTTAATGAGTTAGCTACCTGTTTTAGCTAGTTGGTAAACGAGTTAACTAGCTGAATTGACTAGTTGTTTAATGAGTTAGCTAGGTGACTTAACTTGTTTGAAGAGACGGCAGAATAGTTAGCTGTTTTAGCACGTTGGCTGACTATACGATGGACTTGTTAGCTGAATTAACAAGTTGGCCGACTAGTCGGCAGACTAGTTAGCAGGGTTAGATAGTTGACTAACGAGTTGGCCCACTTTTCAGCTCTGTTAACTAGTTGGATGGCTGGTGTGCTGACCTAACTAGTGGGTCGATTATTAGGCCGATTATTTAGATGGCCTAACTT
Organism: Carlito syrichta; assembly: GCF_000164805.1. Lineage (NCBI taxonomy): Eukaryota > Metazoa > Chordata > Mammalia > Primates > Tarsiidae > Carlito > Carlito syrichta. The sequence continues at coordinate 4,923 of NW_006956612.1, forward strand.
GTTGGCAACTAGTTAGCTGAGCTAACTGTTGGCAGACAAGTTGACCGACTATTTGGTCGATTGGTTAACTGACCTAACTAGTCAGGCAGTGATAAAGCCGACAGGTAAGCTGATTTAATTAATTATCTGGCGAGTGATCTGACAGGTCACCTGACATAATGAGTCAGCCATGGAGTGAGCCGACCGGTCAGCTGACTTAATTATTCGGTTGGTGAATGAATTGCCTGTTCAGCTGACTTTAGTCGACAGGCGAGTGAGCCGACTGGTCAGAGGACTTAACTAGTTGGCCAGCAAGTGAGCTGAATGGTGAGCCGACTTATTAGTAAACTGGCCAGTGACTTGACAGGCATGCTGCCTTAAATAGTCAGCTGGCAAGTGAGCTGACTGGTGAGCTGACTTAACTAGTCAGTTGGAAAGCAAGCCAACTAGCTAGCTAACCTATTGGCCTGTGAGAGATCTGACAAGTTAGTAGACCTGTAGGCTAGCAAGTGAGCCTACTAGTTTGCTAACTGGCTGGCAGGCAAGGGAGCCGACTACTTAGCTGACCTAATGGAAAGGGATTGATGCCACTAGGTAGATGACCAGCTAGCTGAGTTTCTAGCCGACTAGTTAGCTAAGTAACTAGCTGATTTGCTAGCTGACTTATCTAACTAGCTGACAAGCTAACTGACTATCTAGCTGACATAAGTGGATACCAAACAAGCTATCTAGCCGTCTAGTTAGCTGACTTAACAAGCTAGCTAACTGGCTAGTTAGATGGATACCTGAATAACTATCTAGTTGATCAGCTAGCTAGCTGACTAGCAAGCTGAATAGCTAGCTGGCTTAACTAGCTAGCTGAATAGTTAGTTGACTTGCTAGCTGACTTAACTAGTTAGCTGGATAGTTATATAACTTAAGTAGTTGGCTAGCAAGTTGGCTGGATAGCTGACTAGCCAACTGACTTAATAACCTAGCCATTTGTTTGCCTACACTGCTAGCCAACTGGCTTAAGTAGCTAGCTACCTGGCTGGTTAACTGGCTAGGGAGCCAGCTATCCAGATAGAAGGCTGGCCAACTGGCTAGCCAGCTTGCTTAATTAGGCAGCCTGCTGGCTGGACAGTCGAATAGCCAGCTGGCTTAACTAGCCAGGAACCTGCTATTCAGATGACTAGCGAGCCGGCTTAACTAACTGGCCACCTACCTGACAAGCCTGCTAGCAAGACAGCTTAACTTGCCAGCCACCTAGCTAGCCAGCCTGTTAACTAGCTGACTTAACGAGCAGACTTAACTAGATAGCCATCCAGCTAGCAAGATGACTTAAGTGTCTAGCCACCTAGCTTGCCAGTTGCCTAGCCAGCTCAGTCAGTTAATTCGCTGACTAACTATGTAGCCAGCTGGCTAGCCAACTGACTTAAATAGCTAGCTACCTAACTAGCCAGGTGGCTAGTCAATGACTTAACTAGCTGACTTAACCAGGTAGCCTGCTGGCAAGTCAGCAGACTAAAGTAGCGAGCTACCTAGCTAGCCAGTTGGCTAGCCACTTGAATTAATTAGCTGACTTAACCAGCTAGCCAGCTGGTTTGCCAGCTGACTCAACTAGCTGACATAACAATTTAGCCAGATGGCTAGCGAGCTGACATAACTAACTAACAACCCTAGCTAGCGTGGTGGCTAGCTGGCTGATTTATCTAGTTAGCTACATAGCTAGCCAGCTGGGAAGCCAGATGAATTAAGTAGCTGAGTAAATAGCTAGCCAGCTGGCTAGCCAACTGACTTAACTAGTTCGCTACTTAGGTAGCCATCTGGCAAGCCAGCTGTCTTAACTAGCTGACTTAAATAGCAGGCCTGCTTGCTAGTCAGCTGAATTAATTAGCTTGATATATAGATAGCCAGCTGGCTAGACAGCTGACTTAACTAGATGACTTAAGTATATAGCCAACTGTCTAGCCAGCTGACTTAAGTAGCAAGCTACCTAGCTAGCCAGCTGTCTAGCCAGCTAACTTAAGTAGCAAGCTACCTAGCTAGCCAGCTGGCTAGCCAGCTGACTTAACTATGTGACTTAACTAGATCCCCAGCTGGCTCGACAGCTGACATAACTAGCTAGCTACCTAGCTAGCAAGCTGTATAACCAGCTGACTTAAATAGGTTACCTAACTAGCTAGCCAGCTTGATGGACAGCTTACTTAACTAGCTAGTCACACAGCTAGCCAGCTGTCTAGCCAGCTAACTTAACTAGGTTACTCAACTAACTAGCCAGCTGGCTAGCAGGCTTACATAACTGCCTAGCTACATAGTTACCCAGCTGGATAGCCAAATGACG
>NW_006956613.1:0-468 GCF_000164805.1 Carlito syrichta
ACGAGAATGCAGATTATTATTATTTGAAAAAATTTTTGCTTTGAGTTTAAAAAGTTACTGTTGTAATGTGTGTCTTTATATTACTCATGATGTACTTATTTCAAATACTTATTAATCATTGGTATTTCACCTTTTGTGAATTTATGTATATTTTCCTATTGGGATGAGGAGATGCAGTTTTTATCTTTTTTGATTGGAAAGTTTTAGTCTTCAAGGCATGTGTGTGTGTGTGTGTGTGTGTGTGTGTGTGTGTTGTAATGCAGAATGATCTTGTCTAGATTTGTTTCTCTGGTCACATATCTATACTGTTTTATTTCATTCTCCTTTCTGCCTCTCCCCCAGAAGCTCTATCACCATCATCAGAAAGGAAACTTCTGACATTCTACATAGTGGAAAGGATTCCCTCAAGAGGATAAAGAATCCATACTTTATTTGGAGAGTGATTCACAAAGCAAAGACTGGGAGAAA
>NW_006956614.1:0-3597 GCF_000164805.1 Carlito syrichta
CGGCTGTGGTGGCCCGGAGTGTGCCACCGCCCTCCAGTCTAGGTGACAGAGTGAGACTTCAACTCAAAAACAAAACAAAACAAAACAAAAACCCCAAGATTTGGAGAACCTCCTTGATATTGATATTGGTCTAAGTAATCAGCTTTTTAAATATGACAACAGGAATACATGAACAGCAGCAAATATAAAAAAGTTGGACTGCATCAAACTAAATGAATACAATTAAATGATCTTTAACAATAAATGAAAAAGGAAGAAGGCTTACAGGATAAGTGAAAACATTTGCAAACTATATATCTGATTAACTTGTTTGCTATCCAACACATACAAGGAAATTATATAAATCAAAGGCAAAAACAAGAAAATGATAATCACTTGACTAAAAAAATAGCACAAGAATAGCTATTTTTTCAGTAAAGAAATACAATTTGCCAAGTATGTGAAAGGATGCTCAACATCACCAATCATGAGGAATTCGCAAAGAGGCCCAATGATGAGTTATCATCTCAGACCTGTTAGGATGACTAATATCAACCAGAAGTGAGATAAGTATTGACAAGGATATGAAGAAAAACAAATCCTGTACACAGTTAGTGGGTTTTAAATTGGTAGAATCATGATGAAAATCATGTATGACTATTCTTAAGAAAAAACTAGCATAGCACACTGAAATCCGCTTTCTGTGTATATAACCAAAGGAAATAAAATCAGTATCTTAAAGAAGTATCTACACCCCTGTGTGCAATAGAGCATTTGTCAAAATGGTCAGGCTATGAAAACAACCTCCATGTTTCTGGATTCACTCTGTATTAAGAAAATACAGTATATATACACTATACACTATAGCACAATATTCAACTATAAAATAAAGAATCCTGCAATTTCAACCTCATGGATGAAACTGTAAGACATTGTGCTAAGTGACATGAGCCAGGCACACAAAGAAAAATACTGCATGATCTCACTCATGTGTGAAATAAAAAAAGATTACATTCATAGAGGAAGAAAGTACAATGGTGGACCTGAACCTGCAGGTGGGGGAACTGGGAGATGTTCAAAGGTAACAAAATTTCAATTATAAGGGAGTTTTCAGGATCTAATGTATAAAATAGTGACTATAGCTAATAACATCTTATATGCTTAAAAATTTTGCTAAAATTGTAGAAATTATGACATTATTACAAAAAATGTTATTACAATAAATAAAATAAAACAAATAAATAAAATTATTACAAAAAATAAATAAAAAAGGCAACTTAAGGTGATATGTTCATTAGCTTGATTACAGTCATTTCACAATAGACATATCAAATATTACATCTTACACAATAAAAATGTAGTTAGATAATTTTTATTTCTGTAAAATAACTGAGAAGTTAAACATACAAAAATACATGTATATATAACCCAGTTCTAAGCTTCATAATAAACAAAAGAATTTTTAAAGTTATTAAGAAACAAGGTAACATGTGGAAATTTAATACATGTTTACCAGTGTTCTAAGTGATATACTTAAAAATTTGGGGCCGGGCTTGGTGGCTCAGCCTGTAATCCCAGAACTCTGGGAGGGAAAGGCAAGTGCATTGCCTAAGCCCACGGGTTCAAGAACCACCAGGGCAACTTGGCGGGACCTCATCACTACAATAAATCAAAAATTAGCTGGGCGTGGTAGCACGCGCCTGTAGTTCCAGCTACTTGGAAGGTTGAGGTGGAAGGATAGCCGGAGCCCAACAGGTTACGGTTGCAGTGGCTGGGAGCGACCACTGCACTCCAGTCTGGACGACACAGTGAGACTCCAACTCAAAAAAAAAAAGCACATATAAGCAGGATGGCAGTTACTGCCCAGAGTAACTCAGGAAGGTCTGAATAAAGAATAATTAGCAGAGACTTCCTTTCTTGGATGCTAAAAAAAAAAAAAAAAGACAATGTAAATGCTCTTTTGGGAGTTACAAAACATGGAAGATATCAGTAACTGGAATCCTGCCTGAAACGTCTGTATCTTCCTTATTAGATTCAGATTATTAAAAAAAAAAAATTAGCCAGGTGTGGCAGCGTGCGCCTGTCGTGTCGGCTACCTGGAAGGCTGTGGCTGAAGGATCGCCTGAACCCAGCAGATCAATAACGGGGTGGCCCCGAGTGTGCCACTCCAACCTGGGCAGCAGCATGAGACTCCGATCAAAAAAATGAACAAATAAATGAATGCATTAAATAAAATAAAGTCAAATAATGACATTACCATAGGAAACGAGATACTGCCCCGGACCTGGGACACATTTACCTGAGACCCAGCCATGTCTGCCACCTCCTCCTCTTTCTCTGGCATTTCCTTTCAGGTGAGGTTATCCGGATGAGTCACAGCAAGATATTGAATATATGCTTTATTCTGTGAAAGTTAAATTAAATGGATTTATATATAAATTTACTTTTTTTTTTTGAGTTGGAGTCTCACTCCGTCGCCCAGACTGGAGTCCAGTGGCCGCTCCTGGCCACCGCAGCCTCGACCTGCTGGGCTCCAGCGATCCTTCCACCTCAGCCTTCTAAATAGCTGGAACTACAGGTGCGCACTACCACGCCCGGCTAATTTTTGATTTATTGAAGACACGAGGTCTAGCTAAGTTGCCCAGGGGGGTCTCGAACCTGTGGGCTCAAGCAATCCACTCGCCTCGGCCTCCCAAAGCACGGGATGACAGGCTGAGCCACCGAGTCCAGCTTAAACACATTTAATTTTCGTCCGAGTGTTACTCTAGTCGCCCAGGCAGGAATGAAGGCGCACCATCACAGCTTATCACGACCTTGACCTCTTGGGCCAAGCGATTCTCCCGTCTCAGGTTCCCAAGCAGCTGGAACCACAGGCAAGTGTGACCACTCTCGGCTCCATTTTTTGAGCTTTTATAGCTACGTGGATGCACTATGTTGTCAGGGCTGGCCTCAAATCCCTGGGCTCTGACAACGTCCTCCTCTCAGCTTCCCTACATGAAGGGATTATGGCATGAGTTGCTGGGCTCCGGCGATCCTTCCAAGGGGACGGAATGACAGGCGTTCGCCTCCACGTCTGGCTAATTTTTTGATTTATAGCACAGACACGGTTTCAGTCTTGCTATCTTGTCCAGGCTGGCCTTGTTTTTTGATTTATTGCAGAGATAATGTGTAAAGTGGCCCGGGTGGGTCTCAAACCCCTGAACTCAGGCCATCCTCTCGCCTCAGCCTCCCAAAGTGCTGAAGTTCAGGTAGAAGCCATCGCAGATGGCTGATACTTTTTATTTTCTGTATTTGCTATGCTGTCCAGGCTAGCCCCATTATTTGATTTATGGGAGAGACAAGGTCTCACTAATTGTCCCGGGCGGGTCTCGAACCCCCGGACTCAGGCCATCCTTTCGCCTCAGCCTCCCAAAGTGCTGAGGTTCCAGGTATGACCCATGGCATGTGGCTGACAATTTTTAACTTTTTGTAGAGATGGGGTCTTGCTATGTGACCCAGGATGGCCTCGTTTTTTGATTTATTGTACAGACGAGGTGTCGTCAACAGGCCTGGGTGGGTCTCAAACCCCCAGATTCAGGCCATCCTCTGACCTCGGCCTCCCAAAGTGTTGGGACGACA
>NW_006956614.1:5111-5529 GCF_000164805.1 Carlito syrichta
CCGCTGATTGGAGAAGGCTCCAGGACCCCCCCCCGTAGTTCAGACCTTAGCGCTCATTGATCTCCTGAGACCCTAGGATCCGCCTCTCTGGGTTTGAATGACAGAAAATGAATCAAACCTGGGCTATATGAAACAGGAAGAGATTGCTATTTCTCCCGGCTTCAGGACGTAGTGGGAGTCCGCGGTGGTGGTGGGAGGCCGCGGTGTAGGATTTTGGGGCTCAGTGAAAGGCGTGCTGGGAACTCGGGGCTCATCGCAAAGCATGCTGGGAACTTTCTCGTCCACATGGCTCCCGATCGGTCCTACATTCCAGCGGCCCACCGACGTGCAGCGATGAAAACTCCCATCATGCCCCAAGAGGGAACCCTCTCCCCTCCACGTCTTCCACTCAGACGCCGGGGAAAGGAGAAATCTCAGC
>NW_006956615.1:0-355 GCF_000164805.1 Carlito syrichta
TACCTACAGTTCCCGCTGGGTTGCCTGCTAAATTAACTACCACACAACCTAGATAAACTGCTGGCTGGTGAGCTCACTTAACTAGGTGACAACTTGCTAGCCAGCTAGCTAACCAGCTAACTTAACTAGCTAGTTACCCTGATAGACAGTTGGTTTGCCAGCTGATTTAACTAACTGACTTAGATATCCAGTTGACTTAACTAGCTGATTTTAGTAGTTAGCCAGCTGAATCAACTAACTGAATTAACTAGCTAGCCAGCTGGCTAGTCAGCTGACTTAACTGGATACCTATCTACCATAACTAGCTTACTTATATAGCTAACTTCCTAGCTGGCCAGTTGACTTAACTAGCTAA
>NW_006956616.1:0-314 GCF_000164805.1 Carlito syrichta
TGTCTGATATTCCTTGCCTTATTAGTGCCGTCTGATCCTACTTGCCTTATTAATGTTGTCTGATCCTACTTGCCTTATTAATGTTGTCTGATACACCTTGCCTTATCAGTGCTATCTGATACTCCTTGCCTTATTAGTGCCATCTGATCCTACTTGCCTTATTATTCTCGTCTGATATTCCTTGCCTTATCAGTGCTATCTGATACTCCTTGCCTTATTAGTGTCTTCTGATACTACTTTCCTTCTTAGTGTCGTCTGATACTACTTGCCTTAATAGTGCCTTCTGATACTACTGGCCATTTAGTGCCGTCTGA
>NW_006956617.1:0-600 GCF_000164805.1 Carlito syrichta
AGGGTATGTCCTTCATTTTATAAGGTTCTTATGGTTTGAGGTTTTACATTTAGGTCTCTGATCCATTTGGAGTTAACCTTTGTGCATGGGGATAGATAGGGGTCCTGTTTCAATCTTCTGCATGTGGTCAGCCAGTTTTCCCAGCACCATTTACTGAATAGGTTCTCCTCTCCCCAGTGGTAGGTGATGGAGGCTTTGTCAAAGATGAGTTGGTTGAGAAATTGAGGTTTTGCTTCTGGAATCTCAATTCTGTTCCATTGATCTATATGCCTGTTCTTCTATCGATACCAAGCTGTTTGGATGATTGTAGCTTTATAGTAAAGTTTGAAGTCTGGTAATGTGATACCACCTGCTTTGTTTTTTTTGCTGAGAATTGTTCTGGCTATTCTTGGACGTTTGTGTTTCCATATGAATTCCTGTGTTGTTTTTTCTAGATCCGAGAAGAATGTTGCTGGTAATTTGATGGGTATTGCATTGAATTTGTAGATTGCCTTAGGTAAGATGGACATCTTCACAATGTTGATTCTTCCAATCCATAAGCATGGGGATATTTTTCCACTTGTTTGTGTCATCTTTGATTTCTTTGAGCTGTGTTTTGTA
>NW_006956618.1:0-728 GCF_000164805.1 Carlito syrichta
CTGTGTTAATCGTACTAGCTTTTTTCTTCTTTTCTTTCTTCTGGTTTATATTGTGTTTAATAAGTTATAACCCTTCTGGAAGTATATTTTAAACACCACTAAGTGTTTTATTTTAAAGTCTTATTGAGAAATGTCTAAAAAATCTAGAACTGTAAAAGAATGAAAAAATATTGGAAATTTGTAAATGTGCAATTGTAGAAGGATAAAAATATAGGACAAATTGCTAAGAAAGTGGGTGCAGGGAGTAGATTCTGATCTAATTGATGTGGGAAAGGGCCAGGCATTGGTATTAAACAAAAGAAAAAGAAAACTTGATGATTGTGATACATAGCCAAGGTTAGGACCATCAAATAATAATAAAAAGACTTAGAAAATCATTTACTCTGAAAAATCTGGTGAAAATCATGGTAACGATGCCAAGTCACAACAAGTCTGCCTATAAGGAGAGTCTGGAGAAATAGTTAAGAAAAAGAAAAAATGCAACCTAATCTCATGCAAGTTTGAAAAAGACCTGGGAAACTCAAAGAAAGAACAAAGGGAAGGGGGTTGATAACAGCACAGAAAAGTAAATGGTAGGCCAGTTGGACTTGATCCATCAAGTGTTTCTGACAGTAAGTGAGTTAACATCCGGCCTGCACTTGTAGACGAATGCCATGTGGGTTCAAAGATTGAAACTGAAAACTTGAAGATTTCTTCTTAAAAGCAACAGACATCCAGTCGACCAAGAA
>NW_006956619.1:0-18121 GCF_000164805.1 Carlito syrichta
AGCTAGCTGACTTAATGAGTTGGTTAACTAGTTAGCTAATTGTTTCAACTATTTGGTAAACGAGTTAACCAGCTGTCTTAATTAGTTGAGTAACAAGTTAGCTAGGTGACAACTAGTTGGCAGATGATGCAGACGACTACTTATCTGTTTTAACACGTTGGCTGACTACTCGGCAGAATTGTTAGCTGGCTTAACAAGTCGGCCGTCTAGTTGGCCAACTAGTTAACTGGGTTAATTAGTTGACAGATGAGTTGGCCTATAAGTTAGTTTGGTTAACTAGTTGGCTGGCTGGTTTGCTCACCTAACTAGTCGGTTGACTAGTTGGCCAACAATTTAGCTGATCTAATGAGTCGGCCCACAAGTTAGCTGACTTAACTTGTCAGCTTACCAGCTGGCCTAGTAGTTGGCCGATTTTTCAGCTGACTTAAATAGTTGGCAGGCTAGTCCTCCGACCTATTAGCTTACTTAACTTGTCAGCTGGCAAGTGAGACCACAGGTGAGCTGCCTTAACTAGTCGGCTGGCAAGTGAACCGACTGGTCAGCTGACTTAACTATTCGGTCCTCGAGTGAGCTCACCTCTCAGCTGACTTAATTATTCAGCTGACGAGTGAGCTAACTGGTCAGCTGACTTTAGTAGGCTAGCAAGAGAGCCGATTGGTCACAGGAGTTAACTAGTTAGCCGGCGAATGAGTCGACCGGTTAGCTGACTTAACTAGTTGACTGGCAAGTGACCAGACATGTGAGCTGCCTTAAAGAGTCAGCCGACACATGAGCCGACCGGTGAACTGATATAACTAGTCAACTGATGAGCAAGCTGACTAGCTGACCTGTTGGCTTGTGAGCAAACCAACAAGTTAGTTGACCTGTTGGCTGGCAAGCAAGCAACTAGTTTGCTATCAGTTTGCAGGAGAAGGAGCTGACTAATTAGCTTACCTGAGGGAAAGAGAGCAAGCCCACTAGTTATCTGACCAGATAGCTGAGTTGCTAGCCAACTAGATAGCCAAGTAACTATCTGGTTTTCTAACTGATTTAACCAGCTGGCTGTCTAGCCAGCTGGCTATCTAGCTGACATAAATAGCTAACAAACAAGCTATCTAACTCTCTAGCTTGCTGACTTCACTAGCTAGCTGAATAGTTAGCTGAGTTGCTAGCTGACTTAACTAGCTAGCCGACTAGCTAGCTGATTAACTAGCTGACTAGTTACATTGCTGGACAGCTGGATAGCCAGCTGACTTAACGAGTTAGTTAACTGGTTGTCTACAAGGCTAGCCAGCTGGCTTAATTAGCTAGCTAACTGGTTGGCAGGCTGGATAGACAGCCGGCTAGCTAGCTAGTCAGAGGACCAGGTGTCTAGAAAGCTGGGTTAAATAGCCATCTTGATGAATGTACAGTCAGATAGCCAGCTGGATTAACTAGCCAGGCACCCTACTGTTTAGCTGGATAACCAGCTGGCTTAACTAGTGGGTCACCTAACTTACCAGTCTGCTAACCCACCAACTTAACTTGACAGCCACCTAGCTAGCCTGTCAGCTAACAAGATTACTTAACTAGCTGACTTAACCAGATAGACATCCAGCTAGCCAGCTGGCTTAACTAGCTAACCACCTAGCAACCCAGCTGGCTAGCCAGCTCACTTAACTCACTGAATTAACTAGATAGCCAGCTTACTTAATTACCTAGCTATCTACGTAGCCAACTGGCTAGCCGGCTGATTTAACTACCCTGACAAAACTAGTCAGCTGGGCTAACCAGCTGAAATAACTAGCCAGCTGGCTAGCCACTTGAATTTAACTAACTTGTCTTAACTAGCTAGGAAGCTGTCTAGCCTGCTGACTCAACTAGCTGACATAACTAGATAGCCAGCTGGCTAGCCTGCTGACTTAACTAGTAGACATCACTAGCTAGACAGGTGGCTAACCAGCTGACATATATAGCTAGCTAGCTACGTATCTCTCTGGCTTGCCAGCTGACTTAACTTCATAGCTAACTAGATAAACAGCTCCCTGGTGAGCTGACTTAACTAGGTGACTTAATAGTTAGCCAGCTGGGAAGCCAGCTGACTTAATAAGCTAGCTACACATCAAAGCCGCTGGCTAGCCAGCTGATTAACTAGCTGACTTCACTAGCTTGCTACCCAGCTAGCCAGCTGACTTTACTCGCTGAAATAACTAGCTAACTACCTAGCTAGCTAACTACATAGCTAGGTGACTTATCTATCAGTCTTTACTAGTCAGCTAACTGACAAAACTAGCTGACTTAACTAGTTAGCAACCTAGCTAGCCAGCTGAGTTAACTAGCTGAAATAACTAGCTAGCCAGCTGTCTAGCCATCTGACTTAACTAGCTTTTTAACAAGCTAGCATGCTGGCTAGCCAACTGACTTAATGAGGTGACTTAAATAGCTAGCCAGTTGGTTAGTCAGCTTAATTAACTATTTGATTAATGAGCTAGGCAGCTGGCCAGCCAGGTGACTATACTAGCTGACTTACCTAGATATTCAGGTGGCTAGCCAACTGACTTAACTAGCTAGCTACCTCTCTAGCCACATGGATAGCCAACTGATTTAACTAGCTGACATAACTAGCTAGCCAGATGGCTAGGCAACTGACTTAACTAGGTCACTACTTAGTCAGCCAGTATGCTAGACAGCTGACTTAACTAGTTTTCTTAACTAGCTGGCCTGCTTTCTAGCCAGTTGAAATAATTAGCGTGCTACATAGCTAGCCACCTGTCTATCCAGTTGAATTAACTAGGTGACTTATCTAGCTAGTCAGTAAAATAGCCAGCTGACTTAACTAGTTTGCTACATAGCTAGCCACTTGTCTATCCAGCTGAATTAACTAGGTGACTTATCTAGCTAGCCAGTAAAATAGCCAGCTGATTTAACTAGCAAGCTACGTAGCTAACCACATGCCTTCTCAGCTGACTTAACTAGGTGACTTAACTAACTAGCCAGCTCGCTAGACAGCTGACATAACTAGCTAGATAACTAGATTGAAAGCTGGCTATCCAGCTGTCTTAACTAGCTGTCTTAACTAGCTAGTCACCTGGCTAGCCAGCTGACTTAATAACCTAACTACCTACCTAGTCAGCTGACGTAACTAGTTGACATAACTAGCTCTCTATGTAACTAGCTAGTTTGCTAGCCAGCTGACTTACTTAGCTGATTAATTAGTTTGCCAGCTGGCTAGCCAACTGTCTTAAGTAGCTCACTAACTAGCTAGCCAGCTGGCTAGCCAGCTGACTTAAATAGCTGACATAAATAGTTGACCTGCTTCCTAGTCAGCTGAATTAACTAGCTTGCTATATAGCTAGCCAGGTGCCTAGTCAGCTGACTAAACTAGGTGACTTAACTAAATAGCCTTCTTGCTAGTCAGCTGACTAAATTAGCAAGCAACCTAGCTAGCCAGCGGTCTATCCAGCTGACTTAACTAGGTGATTTAACCAGCTAGACAGCAGGCTAGAGAGCTGTCTTAACTATCTAGCTTCGAGCTAGCCAGCTGTCTAGTCAGCTGATTTAACTAGGTGACTTAACTAGCTAACCTGCTGGTTAGCAGGCTGACAACTGCCTATGTACCTAGCTAACCAGCTGGATAGCCAGCTGACTTCACAAGCTAGCTACCTACATATCCCACAGAATTGCCAGCTGATTTATCAATTTAGGTACCTAGATAACCAGCTGACTAGAGAACTGACTTAATTAGGTTACTTAAATAACTGTCTGACTGGCTAGCCAATTGACAACTAGGTAGCAGCCCACCTAGCCAGCTGGCTATCCAACTGACTTAACTAGTTGACTTAACTAGCTAGCATGCTGACTTAACTAGCTGACTTAAGCAGCTAGCTACCTAGCTTGCCAACTGGCTTCTGTAGCTGGCTTAATTAGCTAGCTAGCTGACTTAACTTGCTGACTTACTGGCTACCTAGCTACAATAACTAGCTGACTAATATAGCTAGCTTTCTAGCTAGCCAGCTGACTTAACTAGCTGAAATAACTATCTATCCAGATGGCTAGCCATCTGATTTAACTAGTTTTTTAACTTGCTAACAAGCTGGATAGCCAACTGTCTTAATGAGCTGAAAACTAGCTAGGCAGCTGGTTGCCAGCTGACTTAACTAGCTGACTTAATGAAATTGTCACCTGGCTAGCCAGCTGACTTAACTAGTTGGCTACATATCTAGCCAGCTGGCTAGCCAGTGACTTACCTAGCTGACTTAAGCTAGCATGCCTGCTAGCCACCTCTCTTAACTTGCCAGCTATCTACCTAGCCAGCAGGCTAGCCAACTGACTTAACTAGCTGACTTGAACCACTATCCTGCTGGCTAGCAAACTGACTTATGTAGCTAGCTACCTACCTAGCCAGCTGGGTAGAAAGCTGACTAAAGTAGTTCACTAAACCAGTTATCCAGTTTGCTATCCACTGATTTATGTAGCTGATGTAACTAGTAGCTACCTAGTTAGCCAGCTGACTTAAATAGTTAGCTAACTAGCTAACTACCTAGTTAGTTAACTGGCTTAAATAGTTTGCTAACTAGATAGCTACCTAGCTAACAAGCTGCTTTAAATAGTAAGCTGCCTTGCTAGCTAGCTGACTTAACCAGCTAGATAACTGGTTAGTTTTATCATTATCTAACGTGCTAGCTAGGTGACTCAATCATCTGACTAATCTCGTTAGCTAATGAGCTGGCTAGCTGACTCATATAGCTGACAACTCATTAGCTATCTAGCTAGCTAGCTGACCATCCAGCTGACATAACTCGTTGGCTAACTAGCTAGCAAGCCTACTAAACCGGTTGACTCAACCAGTTTTCTAACTAACTAGCTAGCTAGATACTCAAACAGCTGACTTAACCTGTTATTTAACTAGCTAACTACCTGACTGAACCTTTAGCTAACTAGCTAGCTGTCTTAACCAGCTGACTAAATTAGAAGTTGACTTAACTAACTGACTTAGCTGACTTAACTACTTAGCTAGCTGACTTAACTGGCTGACAACTAGATAGCTAGTCGACATAACTACCTGGAATAAATAGTTAGCTAACTATATAACTAGCTGAATAACAACCTAACTTAATTAATTAGGTATCTATTTAGGTAGCAGACTTAAGTAGCTGACTTTAATTATTAGCTAACTAGTGAGCTAGGTGACTTAGGCAGCATACTTAGCTAGCTAGCTAGTTAGTTAGCTCTCTTAGCCAGATGACTTAAGTAGTTGGCTAACGAGATATCTAGATGAATTAATGAGTTGCTTAATGAGTTAGATAACTGTTTTAACTAGTTGGTAAATGAGTTAAAGAGCCGGCATAACTAGTTGGTTAACGAGTTAGCTAGGTGACTTAACTGGTTGGATGACGGGTAGGCCAACTAGCTAGCTGGTTTTACACATTGGCTGAATACTCAGCCAACTTGTTAGCTGACTTAACAAGTTGGCCGACTAATCGGCTGGCTATTTAGCTTGGTTAAATAGTTGGCAGACGAGTTGGCTCAATAGTTCTGGGAAGTATTTGGCTTGGTAGTTTGCTCAGTTAATTTGTCGGCCAAGTATTTGACCGACTAGTTAGCTGACCTAACTAGTCGGCCGTCTATTTAGCTGACCTAACTTATCAACTGACAAGTTGACCCACTAGTTGGTCGATTGGTTAGCTGACTTAACTAGTTGGCCGGCTAGGAGGCCAGAGGTTTAGCTGACTTACCTAGTCGGCAGGCGAGTGAGCAGTAGACAGGTGTGTTGACTTAACTAGTTGGCCAGTGCAAGAGCCGACTGGTCAGTTGAATTAACTAGTCTACTGGCGAGTAAACCAATGCATGTGCTGCCATAACTAGTCAGCCAGCTAGTGAGCCGACAAGTGAGCTGACTTAACTAGTCGGCTGGTGAGCGAGCCGACTAGTTAGCTGAACTGTTGGCCTGCGAGTGAGATGACAAGTTTGTTGATCTTTTGGCTGGTGTGAGAGATGACTAGTTTGCTGACCAGTTGGCAGGCGAGCGAGCCTATTTGTTAGTTGAACTAATGGAAAGAGAGGGAGCCCACTTGTTAGCTCACCAGTTAGATGAGTTGTTAGCTGACTAGTTAGCTAAGTAACTAGATGATTTGCTAGCTGATTTAACTACCTAGCTGACTAGCTAGCTGACTTAACTAACTAGCTGACTAGGAACCTGACTAACTAGCTGACTTAACTAGATACCTGAATAGTTAGCTGACTTGCTAGCTAACTTAAGTATCTAGCTGGCTATCTAGCTGACTTAACTAGCTGACTAGCTAGTTGGCTGGCTATCTGGTTAGGCAACTGACTTAACTACCTAGCTACCTGCTTGGCTACATGGCTAGCTACCTGTCTTAAATAGCTAGCTGCCTTTCTGTCTAGCAGGCTAGGCAACCAGCTAACTAGCTAGCGGGGTGGACACCTGGCTAGCGAATTGGCTTAAATAGCCAGCCGGCAGGCTGGACATTGTAATAGCCAGCCAGCTAAACTAGCCAGACACTCTGCTGGTCAGCCAGCCAGCCAGCCGGCTTAACTAGCTGACCACCTAACTTACCAGCCTGCTAACATGGCAGCTTAACTTGCCAGCCACCTAGCTAGCCAGCCATCTAACCAGCTGACTTAACTAGCTGACTTAACTAGATAGACATCCGGCTAGCGAACTGGCTTTACTAGATAGACACTTAGCCAGCCAGCTGGCTATCCAGCTCATTTAATTCTCTGACTTAACTAGCTAGCCAGTCGGCAAGCCAGCTGACTTAATTAGCTAGCTACCTACCTAGTCAGGTGGCTCTTGAGCTGACTTAAATAGTTGACTTAACCAGCTAGTCACCTGGGTAGCCAGCTAACTTAACTAGGGAGCTACATAGCAAGCCAGTTGACTAGCCACTTGAATTAACTAGTTGACTTAATCTGCTAGCCAGCTGGCTGGCCAGCTGATTCAACTAGCTGACATAACTAGTTAGCCCACTGGCTAGCCAGCTGACAACTAGCTGACACCTCTAGTTAGCCAGGTGGCTAGCCAGTTGACATAACTAGATAGGTACCTATGTATCCCGCTGACTTACCAGCTGATTTAACTACCTACCTACCTAACAAGCTGGCTAGCGAGCTGAGTTAACTAGGTGACTTAACTATCTAGCTAGTTGGCTAGTCAGCTGACTTAACTAGCTAGACACCAAGCTGGGCAGCTGGTTACCTAGTTGACTTAACTAGATGACTTAAGTTAGCTACTTAGCTAGACTGCTGAATTTACTATCTGAAATAAATAGTTAGCTACCTAGCAAGATATCTTGCTAAAAAGCCAACTTAACAAGCTGACTTAACATTATTGTTAGCTGACATAACTAGCTGACTTAACTAGCTAGCAATCTAGCTAGCCAGCTACCTGAACTAGCTTAAATATCTAGCTAGCCTGCTGTCTAGCCATCTGAATTAACTAGCTTTTTAACTATCTAGTGAGATGGATAGTCAACTGAATTAACGAGGTTACTTAACTAGCTATCCAGCTGGTTAGACACCTGACAACTAGTTGATTAATGAGCTTGCCTGCTCGCCAGCCAGGTGCCTTAACTAGCTGACTTAACTAGATATCCAGTTGGATAGCCAGCTGACTTAATTAGTTCTCTAACACTCTAGCCACCTGGATAGCCAGCTGACTAGCTGACTTAATTAGCCAGCCAGCTGGCTAGACAACTGATTTAACTAGCTCACTAACTAGCCAGCCAGCTGGCTAGCCAGCTGAATTAACAAGCTGTCTTAACTAGTTGGCCTGATTTGTAGCCGGTTGAATTAACTAGGTTACTACATGGCTATCCAGCTGGCTGTCCAGCTGAATTAACTAGGTGATGTATATAGCTAGCCAGCTGGCTAGCCAGCTGAATTAACTAGCAGGTTCCCTAAGCAGCCAGATGGCTAGTCAGCTGACTTACTTAGGTGACAAAACTAGCTAGCCAGCTGGCTAGACAGCTGACATAACTAGCTAGCTACCTAGCTAGCAAACTGGTTAGCCAGCTGACTTAACTAGGCTCCTGGATAGCAAGTGACTTAACTAGCTGACTTAATTAGCTAGCCAGCTGGGTAGGCATCAGACTTAACTATGTCACTGCCTAGCTAGAGAGCTGGCTAGGCAGCTGACTTAACTAGCTGTCTTAACTAGATGTCCTGCTAACCAGTTGAATTAACTTGCTTGCTACATAGCTACTCAACTGGTTATCCAACTGAATTAACTAGGTGACTTTTCTAGCTATCCAGCTGTGTATCCAGCTGACTTAACTAGCAAGTTACCTAGCTAGCCAGCTGACTATTCAGCTGACTTAACTAGGTGACTTAACTAACTAGCCAGCTGACTAGACAGCTGACATAACTAGCTAGCTACCTGGCTACCAAACTGGCTAGCCAGATGACTTAATTGCCCAGCTCCGTAGCTAGTCAGCAAGCTAGCCAGCTGACTTAACTAGCTGAATTCACGAAGTAGACAGCTGGATGGCCAGCAGACTTAATTATCGAGCTACCTAGCTAGACAGCTGGATAGCTAGCTGACTTAACTAGCTGACACAACTAGACGCCAGATTCTAGCCAGTTGACTTAACTAGCGACCTACCTACTAAGCTTGCTGACTTGCAAGATGTCTTAACTAACTACCTAGCTATCCTGTTGGCCAGCGAGCTGAGTTAAGTAGGTGACTTAACTCGCTAGGCAGCTGGCTAGCCAGCTGACGTAAAACTAGCAATCCTGCTTGGCTGCTGGCTATACAGCTGTCTTAACTAACAGACTTACCTAGCTACCCAGCTGACTTAAATAGCTCACTTAAATTGCTAGCTACCTAGCAAGACTGCTGACTTAACTAACTGACTCAACTTGCTAGCTACCTAACTAGCTCTCATATAGCTAGCTGACTTAACTAGCTGATTTAACTATCTAGTTACAAGACTTATAAAGTTGACTTATCTAGCTAGCTGCCTAGCTACCCAGTTGACATAACTAGCGAGCCAGATGGCTACACAACTTATGTAACAAGCTTTTTAACTAGATAGCCAGATGACTAGACAAGTGACTTAATGAGGTGACTTAACTAGCTAGCAAGCTGATTAGCCAGCTGACTAAACTAGCAGACTTAACTAGCTGGCCAGCTGTCTAGCAAGGTGACTTTATTGCCTAGCTAACTAGGTAGCCAGTAGCCTAGCCAGCTGACTTAACTTGCTGACAATGAATTAGCTATCTGGCTGGCCAGCAGATTTAGCTAGCTAGATACCTAGCTAGACAACTATATAGCCAGCTGACATAACTAGAAAGATTGATGTATAGCCAGCTGACAACTTGCTACCTACCTACATTTCCCACTGGCTTGCCAGCTGACTTAACTACCTCACTATCTAGCTAAACTGCTGGCAAGAGAGCTGATTTAACTACGTGACTTAACTTGTTAGCCAGTTAGCTAGCCAGCTGACTTAACTAGCTAGCTATCCTGCTAGGCAGCTGGTTTGCCAGATGATTTAACTAACTGACTTAATTAGCTAGCCAGTTGAATTAACTAGCTGACCTTACTGGCTGTCCAGCTGAATTAACTAGCTGATTTCACCAGCTAGCCAGCTGTCTAGCTAGCTGACTTAACTAGCTTGCTGCCTACCTAGCTATCAAGCTAGCCAGCTGAATAAACTAGGTGACAACAAGCTACCTAGCTGCCATAAGTAGCTTGCTTATATCGCTAGCTTCCTTGCTGACCAGCTGACTTAACTAGCTAAAATAACCAGCTAGACAGATGGCTAGCCACCTGACTTAACTACCTTTTAAACTAGCTAATCAACTGGATGGCCAAATGACTTAATGTGCTGAATTAACTAGCTAACCTGCCAGTTGCCAGGTGACTTAATTAGCTGACTTAACTTGCTAGTCATCTGGTTGCCAGCTGATTTAAATAACTGACTTAACTTGCTAGGCAGCTGGTTGCTAGCTGACTTAACTAACTGACTTAACCAGGTAGTCAGCTGACTAGACAGCTGACTTAACTAGCTGGCTACCTATCTAGCCAGCTGGCTAGCCAGCTCACTTAACTAGCTGACTTAAGATAGCAAGCTGGTTTGCCACCTCACTTATCTTGCTAGCAATCAACATAGAAAGCAGGCTAGCCAGCTGAGTTAACCAGCTGACTTGAACAACTATCATGCTTGCTAGCAAGTTGATTTATCTAGCTAGCTACCTACCTAGCCTGCTGGCTAGACAGTTGACTAAGCTAACTGACTTAACCAGCTAGCCAGTTGGATAGTCAACTGACTTAAGTAGCTCGCTACCTAGCTAACCAGCTGGCTAGCCAGCTGACTTAAGAAGCTGACTCAACTAGTAGCTACCTAGTTAGCCAGCTGACTTAAGTAGTTAGCTAACTAGCTAGCTAACTAGTTAGCCAGCTGACTTAAATAGTTAACTACCTAGCTACCTAGGTAAGAAGCTGACATAAATAGTTATCTGCCTTGCTAGCTAGCTGTCTTAACCAGCTAGATAACTAGTTAGCTTAATTTTTATCTAACATGCTAGCTAAGTGACTTAATCATCTGACTTATTGCCTTAGCTTATGAGCTGGCTAGCTGACTCAACCAGCTGACAACTCATTAGCTATCTAGCTTACCATCCAGCTGACTTAACTCGTTAGCTAACTAGCTTGTTATCCTAGTCAAGTAACTGACTCAACCCATTTGCTAACTAGCTAGCTAGCTGTCTCAATCCATTGAATTTACACATTAGTTAACTAGCTAACAACCTGACTCAACCTGCTGACTTAACACTTTAGCTAACAAGCTAGCTTGCTGTCTTAACCAGCTGGCTAAATTAGAAGATGACTTAACTAGCTAACTTAGCTACCTGACAACTTCTTAGCTAGCTGAATTAACTGGCTGACTTAACTAGTTAGCTAGTTGACTTAACTACCTGAATTTGATAGCTAGCTAACTATTTAACTGGCTGAATAACCAGCTGACTTAACTAATTAGCTATCTAGTTAGGTAGCAGATTTATGTAGTTGACTTACATAGCTAGCTAATTCGTGAGCTAACTGACTTAGCTAGCTGAGTTAGAATGCTAGCTGTTTAACTAGCAGACTTTGTTAGCTGACTTAACTAGTTGACTAATGAGACAGCTAGCTGATTTAATAAGTTGGTTAATGAGTTAGCTAACTGTTTTAACTAGTTGATAAACGAGTAAATTAACTGACAACTTGTTGGTTAATGAGTTAGCTAGGTGACTTCACTTGTTGGCTTATGAGTCAACTGACTAGTTAGCTGGTTTAACACATTGGTTGACTACTTGGCCGACTTGTTAGCTGGCTTAACATGTTGGCCGATTAGGCGGCCGACTAGTTAGCTGGGTCAAATTGTTGACTGACGAGTTGGTCCACTAGTTAGCTCGGTTAACTAGTTGGCATGCTTGTTTGCTGAACTAACAATTCGACCGACTAGTTGACTAACTACTTAGCTGGCGTAACTAGTAAGCTTACTAGTCAGCTGAGCTAAATTAACAGCTGACAAGTTGGCCGATTAGCCATCCGATTGGTTAGCTAATTCAACTAGTTGTTTGGCTAGTAGGCTGACCAGTTAGCTGACTTAACTATTCGGCCTGCGTGTGAGCCAACAGGTGAGCTGACTTAACAAGTCAGCCGGTGAGTAAGCCAAATTGTCAGCTCACTTATCTAGCTGGCTGGCGAATAAGCCAACTTGTCTGCTGATTTAACTAGTAGTCCCGCGAGTGAGCCGACCTGTCAGCCTACTTAACTAATCAGCTGGCGAGTGGGCTGACTTTTCAGCTGAATTTAGTCGACTAACGAGTGAGCCAACAGCTCAGAAGACTTAACTAGTCGACCGAAGATTGAGCCTACCAGTAAGCCGAGTTAAATAGTCCACCTGCCAGTGAACTGATGGGTGAGCTGCCTTAACTAGTCAACCAGCAAGCGAGCCCACCAGTGTGATGACTTAAGTAGTCGGCTGGTGAGGAAGCCGACATGTTAGCTGACCTGTTGGCCTGCAAGCGAGCTGATAAGTTAGATGACCTGTTGGCTGGCAAGTGAGCCGACTAGTTTTTTAAGTTGGCGGGCGAGTGAGCCGACTAGTTAGCTGACCTGATGGAAAGCAATTGATTCCATTAGTTATCTGAACAGCTAGCTGAGTTCTTAGACTAGTTAGATGAACAACTAGATGATTTGCTATCTGACTTAACTAGCTGGCTGGCTATCTAGCTGGCCATCAAGCTGACATAACTTGCTACCAAAAAAGCTGTCTAACAAGATAACTTAATTAGCTTGTTAACTGGGTAGTTAGCTGACTAGCTGACTTAACTACCTAGCTGAATAGTTAGCTGACTTGCTAGCTGACTTAACTAGCTAGCTGACTAGCAATATGACTAGCTAGCTGACATAACTTGGTAGTTAAATAGTTAGCTGACTTACTAGCTGACTTAACTAGCCAACTGGCTAGATAGCTGACTTAACTAGTTGACTAGTTGGCTAGCCAGCTAGCCAGCTGACTTAACTAACTAGCTACCTGGTTGGCTAGATGGCTAGCCAGCTATCTTAACTAGCTAGATACCTGGCTGACTAGCTGGCTAGGCAGTCAGCTAGCTAGCTAGCAGGCTGATCAACTGGATAGGTAGAGGGCACAAATAGCCAGCCGGATGGCTGGTCATTAGAATTGACAACTGGCTTAACTAGTCAGCCACCCTGCTAGTTGGCTGGCTAGCCAGCCAGCTTAACTAGCTGGCCACCTACCTGACCAGCCTGCTAACCAGTCGGCTTATATTGCCAGCCACCTAGCTAGCCAACCTGCTATCTAGCTGGCTTAACTAGCTGACTTAACTAGATAGACATCCAGCTAGCCAGCCAGCTTAACTAGCTAGCTACCTAGCTAGGCACACGGATAGCCACTTGAATTAGCTAGCAGAATTAATGAGCTAGACAGCTGGCTAGACAGTTGACTCAACTAGGTGACTGAACTCGTTAGCCACCTGGCTAGCCAGCTGATATAACTAGCTTACATCACTAGCTAACGAGGTGACTAACCAGCTGACTTAACTAATTAGCTACATACATATCCCACATGCTTGCCAGCTGACTTAACTACCTAGCTAAGTAGGTATCCAGCTGGCCAACGAGCTGATGTAACTAGGTGTCCCGACTAGCTAGCCAACTTGCTAGCTAGCTTACTTAACTAGCTGACTTAACTAGCAAGCTACCTAGCAAGTCAGCTGACTTTACTATCTGAGATTAGAAGAGAGGCACCTAACTAGTTATCTAGCTAGCTAGCTGACTTATCTAGCTGACTTAACTAATCAGCTAGCTGATATAACTAGCTTACTTATCTAGCTAACTACCTAGCTAGCCAGCTGAATTAACTAGCTGAAATAACTAGCTAGCCAGCTGTCTAGCCATCTGACTTAACTAGCTTTTTAACTAGCTAGTGAGTTGGCTAACCAACTGACTTAACGAGGTGACTTAACTAGCTAGCCAACTGGTTAGCCAGCTGACTTAAATTGTTGATTAACAAGCTAGACCATCTACCTGACCAGCCTGTTAACCAGCCAGCTTACCTTGCCAGCAATCTAGCTAGCCAGCCGGCTACCTAGCTGACCTAACTAGCTGACTTAACAAGTAGACATCCGGCTAACCAGCTGGCATAACTAGCTAGACACCTAGCTAGCCAGCCAAATATCCAGCTCACTTAACTAGCTAACCAGCTGACTTAACTAGCTAGCCAGTCAGCAGACTTAATTAGATAGCTACCAACCTAGCCAGGTGACTAGCCAGCTCACTTAACTAACTGACTTATCCAGCTAACCAGCAGGCTAGCCAGCTGACTTAACTAACTAGCTACCTATCTAGACAGATGGCTAGCCACTTGAATTAGTTAGCTGACTGAACCAGCTAACCTCGTTAGGAAGCTGTCTAGCCAGCTGACTTAACTAGCTGATATCAGTAGATTGCCAACTGGCTAGCCAGCTAACTTATTTAGCTAACTAGCTATGCATCCCTCTGGCTTGCCAGTTGACGTAAATACTTAGATATCTAGCTATCCAGCTGACTAACGAGTTGACTTAACTAGGTGAGTTAACTAGCTATCCAGCTTGAAAGCCAGCTGACTAAATTAGTTGGCTACACAGCTAGGCATCTGGCTAGCCAACTGACTTAACTAGCTGACTACCTAGCTAGCCAAGTTAACTAGCTGACTTAACTAGCTAGCCAGCTGTCATAACAATCTGAGTTAACTAGGTTCTTTGTTAGTCAGCTGACTTAACTAGCTTAAATAACTAGCTACCCAGCTGTCTAGCCATCTGAGATAACTAGCTTTTTATCTAGCTAGTGAGATGGCTAGCCCACTGACAACAATGGAATTTAACTAGCTAGCTAAATGGCTAGCCAGCTGACTTTATTAGATAGCTACCATGATAGGCAACTGTCTAGCCAGCTGTCTTAAGTAACTGACTTAAATAGCTAGTCAGCTGACTAAACAAGCTGCCTTAACTATACAGCTACCTTGCTTGCCAGCTGATTTAACTAGCTGACTTAACTATATAGCTACGTAGCTTGCCAGTTGATTTAACTAGCTGACTTAATTAGCTGGCAACCTAGCTTGCCAGCTGATTTAACTAGTTGACTTAACTACCTGGCAACCTAGCTAGCCAGCTGGCTGGCCAGCAACTTAACTAACTGTTTTAATGAGCTAGCCAGCTGGCTAGCTAGCTGAAATAACTAGCTGATATAACTAGCTAGTCAGCCGGCTGGCCTGCTGAATTAACTCGCTGCCTTAACCAGTAAAGCAGCTGGCTAGTCAGCTGACTAAACTAGCTAACTACCTAGCTTGCCAGTTGGGAAACCAACTGAATTAATTACCTTACTTCCCAACCAGCCAGCTGCCTAGCCAGCAGACTTAACTAGATTGCTTCCTATCTAGCTAGATGGGTATCCAGCTGACTTAACAAGTTGAATTCAACAGCTAGCCAGCTGGGTATCAGCTGACTCAACTAGCTGATGTAACTAGTTAGACAGGTGGCTAGAGAGCTAACTTTACTAGCTCTCTACAAAGCTAGCTAGCGGCTAGCCAGCAGAATTAACTACCTGACTTATTTATCTAGACTGCTGGTTAGCCAACAGACTTAACTAGCTCACTACCTAGCTAGCCAGCTTCAAGTCAGCTGATTGAACTAGCTGACTAAAACAGCTGGTCTGCTTGCTAGTCAGCTGAATGAACTAAGGTTGATATATAGCTAACTAGCTGGCGAGCATGCTGACTTAACTAGTTGACTTAACTTAGTAGCCAGCTGTCTAGCCCACTGATGTAATTAGCCTGCTACCAGCTAGCCAGCTGGCTAGCCAGCTGACTTAACTAGGTGACTTAACTATATAGCCAGCGGGATAGACAGTTGACTTAAATATCTACCTACCTAACAAGCCAGCTGTCTAGCCAACTGCCTTAACTAGGTGACTTAACTAGCTAGTCAGCTAGCTCGCTGGCTGACATAATTGCCTAGGTACCTAGCTATCAAGCTGGATAGCCATCTGACTTAACTAGCAAGCTACCTACATAGCCTGCTGACTTGCCAGCTGACTTAACACTTAGCTACCTTGTTAACCAGCTGGCTATTGAGCTGACTAAACTAGGTTATTTAACTAACTACTTAAATGATTGGCAGCTGACTTAACTAGCTAGCTACCCAGCTAGGCAGCTGGCTTGTCAGCTGACAACTCACTGAATTGACTAGCTAGCAAACTGACTTAACTAGCTGACTTAACCTTCTAGCTACCAAGTTAGCCAGGTGGTTTAACCAGCTAGCTCAACTAGCTAGCTACCTAGCAAGCTATCTAGCTAGCCACCTGACTTCACTAGCAGTCATAACTAGCTATCTAGCTGAAAGAAATATCTGTCTTATGTAGCTTGCTTCCTAGATAACCAGCTGAATTAACGAGCTGTAATAAGTAGCTAGTCAAATGGCTATTCACCTGACTTAATTAGCTTTTTAACTAGCTAACCACCTGGATAGCCAACCGACTTAATGAGTCAACTTAACTAGCTAGGCAGCTGGTTGCCAGCTGACTGATCCAGCTGCCTTAACAAGGTAGTCAGCTGGCTAGTCAGCTGACTTAACTAACTGGCTATCTGTCTAGCCAGCTGCCTACCTATCTGACTTACCTAGCTGTCTTAAGCTAGCAAGCTGGATAGCCAGCTGACTTGACTAGCTAGCTACCTACCTAGCCAGCAGGCTCGTGAACTGACTTAACTAGGTGAATTGAACAGCTAGCCTGCTTGCTAGCAAGCTGACTTATCTAGCCACCTACCTAACTTCTCAGCTGGCTAGACAGCTGACTAAACTAGCTGACTGAACCAGCTAGCCAGTTGGCTAGTCAGCTGATTTTATTTGCTGACATCACTAGCTAGCCAGGTAGCTATCTAACTGACGTAATTAGCTAAGTACCTACCTTGCCAGTTGGCTAGCCAGTTCTCTTAACTAGCTGAATTAACCAGTATCCAGCTGGATAACCAACTGACTAAACTAGGTCGCTAACTAGCAAGCCAGCTGCTTAGTCTCCTGACTTAACTAGCTGCCTTAACCAGCTAGCTACCTAGCTAGCCAGCTGACTTAAATAGTTAGCTAACTAGCTAGTTATGTTGCCTCACAGCTGACTTAAATACTTAGCTAACTAGCTAGCTACCAGTTAGCAAGCTGACTTAAATAGTTAGCTGCCTAACTAGCTGACTTAACCAGCTAACTAACTATTCAGCTTACTCATTATTCTAACGTGCTAGCTAGGTGACTTAATTATTTGTCTTAACTTGTTAGCTAATTAGCAACCTAGCTGACACAACCAGCTGACTTAACTCGTTAGCTAACTAACTAGCTAGCTGACTCATCCAGTTGACTTAACTCGTTATCTAACTAGCTAGCTAGTTTACTCAACTAACTGACTCAAACCGTTTGCTAACTAGCTAGCTAGCTAACTCAACCAGCTGACTGAACCCATTAGTTACCTAGTTAACTACCTGACTCCACCTACCGTTTTAACCCATTAGCTCACTAGCTAGCTAGATGTCTTAACCAGTTGACTACATTAGAAAGATGACTTAACTACCTGACTTAGCTAGCTGACTTTACTACTTAGCTAGCTGACTTAACTGGCTAACTTAACTAGTTAGCTAACTTGTGAGCTAGTTGTCTGAGCTACGTGACTTTAGCTAGCTGGTTAGCTATCTTACTTAGCTAGCTGACTTAGTTAGTTGGCAAAGGAGATAGCTAGCAGATTTAACGAGTTGGTTAACCAGTTAGCTAATTGTTTTAACTAGTTTGTAAACAAGTTAAGTAGCTAAGTTAACTAGTTGAATAAGGAGTGACCTAGGTTACTTAACTTGTTGGCTAACGAGTCACCTGACTAGTTAGCTCGTTTTACACGTTGGGTGACTACTAGCCCAACTTGTTATCTAGCTTAACAAAGTGGCCCACTAGTCGGCCTACCAGTTAGCTGACGAGTTGGCCCACTAGTTGGCACAATTACTCAGTTGATTGGCTGGTTTCCTGACCTAACCAGTCAGCTGACAATTTGGTTGGCTATTTGGCTGGCCTAAGTATTTGGCCGCCTAGTTAGCAGAGAAAACTTCTCAGCTGACAAGTTGGCCTACTATTTGGCTGATTGGTTAGGTGAAATAACTAGTTGGCCATCAACTCGTCCAACCGCTTAGCTAACTTAACTAGTCGGCCTGTGAGTTAGCCGACTGGTCACTGAATTAACTAGTTGGCCAGCGAGTGAGCCGACAGGCCAGCTGACTTTACTAGTTAACCAGCGAGTGAGCCGACTGTTCAGGTGATTTAACTAGTCGGCGAGCGAGTGAGTCAACTGTTCAGCTGACTTAACTATTTGGCTGACGAGTGAGCTGACTGGTCAGCTGACTTAAGTCGGCCGACTAGTGAGCCGACTGGTCAGAAGACTTAAGTCGATCAGTGATTGAGCTGACTGGTGAGCTGCCTTAACTAGTCAGCAGTCAAGTGAGCCGATGTGTGAGCCTCCTTAACTATTCAGCCAGAGAGCTAGCTGACCAGTGAGCTGATTTAACAAGTCGGCTGGCGAGCAAGCCGACTAGTTAGCTGACGTGTTGGCCTGCAAGTGAACTGACAAGTA
>NW_006956620.1:0-911 GCF_000164805.1 Carlito syrichta
GACATGATATTATAAGATAAGTAATTAATAAAGTATAAAAGACAATAGTTTAGATATTTGAAATTTATAGAAGTTGTGATAAAATTTTAGGTTAAGGATAAGTTCATAGGTAATTAATATACAATCATAGGGCAGTACAGAAATGTAGTAGGTTATAAGAATTATAAAAATAAATAGTATAAAATTAAGGTAATAAAATTAAGTCATTTAAGTAAACTTATAGATTATAGTATAGTGTTAAGTTAATAATATTAATTGGCAAAAATATTAAAAGTTAGTAAAATTGGATTGAACTTAGAGTTAACTTGGAAAGTTTTTAAATCAGGGCTTAGAACTTAGAGTATAATATGAATGATTTATTGAACATTGTGGAGAACATTTTGAACAATCTGTATTGAAATTGTGCACCTGTGATTCATACATCATGGAATTGTAATTGTTCACTGGGAACCTGAAAGTCTTGTGATGGTACATGATTTGTAAAGCGTGTTACACATCAATGAATTTGTATGCCCCCAGCAAGTAATTGTCACACTGCTGGAGATTATAGAAAATGGTATATAAGTTGGAAAAAGTTTGAATAAAATTGGCTTCAGTCTTGGCCACACTGTTCCCAGAAGAGCTGCCTCCGTGTGGTTTCTTCTCTCCGTTCTGATTCACCGGTGCGGTCCTAACCCCCCCCGGTCAGTGCAGGTCACCAACAGCATAGTAGAAGTTATAAAGCTTTTTTTATTGTAAGAGGAAAAGAAATGCATGCAGAGTAAGCAGATTAAAATTGATCTTTGCTTTTAATAGTGCAAACGTGTTTGCAAGCAATTAAGTTTATCTTGCTGAAAGAAATTGTGGTTCAGATGCTTGTCAAGTCGTAAAATGTCCACAGTGCTCCAGGAGGACCCAGTTATCACTCAGAG
>NW_006956621.1:0-778 GCF_000164805.1 Carlito syrichta
TAAACTGATAGAGCCCATGGGTTAGAGACCAGCCTGGGCAACTTGGCTAGACCTCATCTAAACAATAAATCAGAAAATTAGCTGGAAATGGTGGTGCATGCCATGTCTGTAGTTCCAACTATTTGGAAGGCTGATGCACAAGGATCACCCAAACCCAGCAGGATGAGGCTGTGGTGGCTGTGAGTGTGCCACTGCACTTAAGTCTAGGGTACAGAGTGAGACTCCAACTCAAAAAAGTAATTCAAAACATCAGGCCAGCACTTTAGGAAACTGAGGTAGGAAAATGACTTGATCCCAGGGGTTTGTGGCCAGCCTGGGCAATATAGACAGACCTTATCTCTATCAAAAAAAAATCAGTGAATTAGCCTGGTATGGTGGTGCTTTTCAGTAGTCTCAGCTACTTAGGAGGCTGTGGATTTTGGCTTCAGGATCTGATTGTGCCACTATACACATGGGTTGACAGAATGAGACCCCAACTAAAAAAATTGCAGAACTCAGGCTTTACCTCAGACCTTCTGTGTCAGAATCTGCATTTTAACAACATACAGTTTATTACTGTATACATTAAAACTTGAGGGGGACCTTCTAATGCACTGTGACTTTTTAACCTGAACAATATATACAACTTATCTTGTGTGAAGTTAATATACCACTCAGAAATATACATGCCTGTGTTGGTGACCAAATTTTATACCAAATCATTGACAAAAGTATAGTATCTACACTGGCTAAGTAGCTCTTACTTCACCCTATTTCCTGACAGTTAAAGAATGCATTA
>NW_006956622.1:0-5176 GCF_000164805.1 Carlito syrichta
CCGAGGCCTGCCCTCACCAAAGGTTTTCTGAGTTTTGCTTGGGGTCACGGTTGGGTCTTGCTATGGTACCCAGATTGGTCTCAAGCTCCTGGACTTTGGCGATCTTTCCGTCTTGGCCTACCCGATTGCCGAAGAGACAGGCATGAGTCTTCTGGTGGTACCCACCTCCAAGAAGTTTTGAGAGTCATTCTCTCCCTTTCCCGTATTCAGCCCTTGGGAGGAACAAGTGGGTCCAACCTGGGGATTATGGGAGCAGAAGGTTAGGCACCCCAGCAGAGACACTCACCTGAGTCAGATCTCTCCATGGGCTGAAATTGGGGCATGACTCCAGCTTCTCTCTCTGGACTCCCGGGTCATTGGATGTAGTGGGTTTATTGGTGTGGCCCTGAGGGGTGTGGAGGCTGGACAGGGGCTCATGCCTGTCATCTCAGTGCTCTGGGTGGCCGATGCTAGAGGATGACCTGAACCCCTGGGTTCGAGACCTGCCCGGGCACCTTGGAGAGACCTCATTTCTACAAGAAATCCAAAAAATGAGCCGAGCATTGTGGCACACACTTGTTGTTCCGGCCACTCGGAGGCCATGGCAGGAGGATCACCAGAGGCTAGCCAGTGGAGGATGCAGTGGCTGAGAGTTGGCACCTGAGCTACGTCCTGGCCGACAGAGTAGGATTCTGACTCAGAATATTAATACCAACCTCCACCACCACCACAACCATAGGTTGCACTCAGAGGATCATCCTGGCATCCCAACCTTTGGAGGCTCAGGCGAGTGGATGGTCTGAGCCTAACTGTTTGACACCAGCCAGAGACACAGTGCGAGACCTCATGTCGGCCATCAAAAATAAATCCAAAGACTAGTGGGGAGTGGTTGCGCCGGCTGGTGGTTTTAGTCACTTTGGGGGCCAATTGGTAGGATTGCCTGAGCTCGGCAGGTGGCATCTGTGGTGGCCGTGAGTGAGGCTCTGTGCTCTCTCCTGGTGACAGAGCAGGATGCTGACTCCAAATAGTAATAATCACCACCACCACCACCGCCACCACCCCTGCCAACCAGCGTGAGGTCTCATCCTCAGGGATGGAAGAGGAAAGGGTACTTTCCAGCCTGTCATTTGCAGGAGGTTTTAAAGGTGCCTGCCGAGCACGGCTGTCCTGGACATTCGGCTATGCACCCCCAAGAGACCTGCCTCCATCCTCCACACTCGTGCCCCACAGCAAAGACGTGTGTGAGCTCAAGAAACAGACAGCCTGGAGCTAGAATGACTGCCGGGCACAGAGCAATCAAGGCGGTCCAGCAAAGCCGTGGCCATTCCAGGTTCCGGTCACCCTGCTTGCCACCTTTGGGGGTAGGGATGGCCCTTTCCTCTCCAGATCAATCTATCTTCTCCCACCAATGCTAAATTTTCACTGGGTTGCTGTGGAGGCCTGTCATATGCATGTCGGA
Source organism: Carlito syrichta (assembly GCF_000164805.1). Classification (NCBI taxonomy): domain Eukaryota; kingdom Metazoa; phylum Chordata; class Mammalia; order Primates; family Tarsiidae; genus Carlito; species Carlito syrichta. Next base: position 1,439 of record NW_006956622.1, read on the forward strand.
GGTGTGTTTTTTGTTGTCGGAGTCTCCTTATGCCAGGCTGGAGCATGGCAGCACGATCAAGTCCCGGGGTCTCTGACTCGATTTTGAGGAACTCTCGTTGAGATGAGGTCTGGCCATGTCGCCCAGGCTGGTTTCTGAATCCTGGGCTCAGACAGCCTCCCAACTTGGCCTCCCAGGGGGAGGGGCTGATGGCTGTGAGCCACAGTGCCTAGCTGGGACTCACAAATCCTGTCAACAGGGGCAATACAAAAGCATGCCTCGGGTTGGAGGCCACTCCATCCTGTGTAACTGGGACCACGCCACTCCATCCCATGTAGCTGGGACCATGGGTGACACCACATGCGACTTGAGTGTTTGCATTCCAGGGAGTGATGTGGTCTCGCTACGTGGCCCAGGCTGGTATCAAACTCATGGTCTCCAGGGTCCCCTGCTCGGCCTCACAAAGCCACAGCCCAATTTTGTGCCAATCCACCATCTTAAGAAACTCTAGACCCAAGACTCAGGCCTCCTTCCCAAATGATGTCTGTCTGTTCATGATGATCCAACTCCATAGGCAAATGGATGCTTTTCTTTTATTTCCTTTTTTCCTTTTTTCTTTGAGTCGGAGTCTCAATTGTCACCCAGTCTGGAGGACAGTGGTTCCCTCCTGGCCACAGCAACCTCGGTCCACTGGGCTCCAGTGATCCTTTCCCTGGACTTCTGAGGAGCCTGAAAGACAGTCGTGGGCCGCCAAGCCAGGCTCATTTGGGGTGGAGGGTATAGACGAGGTCTCAGCGAAGTGCCTGGGCACGTCTTGGCCCGTGGGTGTTTTGGAAAGCTGGCCTCGTCCTTCCAAATCATGAGGGATGACAAGACTGATCCCCCAAGTCCGGCCTCTATTCTTCATCAAAAACAAAACAGAAGACCTGGTGCGGCGACCCATGCCTGGGATTCCCACACTCTGGGAGGCCAAGGCAGCAGTAAGACAGCAGCCCAGGAGCCAAGACCAGCCTGGGCCATGGATGGAGACACCATCTTCGCACCCATCAAAACAGGGGGTCTTGGGTAGAGGTTCATGTTGTCCCATCCACTCCAGAGCCTGAGGTGGTAGGATCGCCGGAGCCCAGGATTTTGAGACTGGCAGTGATAAATCATCATATCCCTGGGCCGCAGCCTGGGCCACAGAGCCAGACCCTGTCTCCAAAAACACCAGAATCGTACACAGATTCTCAAATGCACATGGTGTGTTCACAGGGCAACTGGCTTTAGAGCCAAAAAAATGAGATTGGGGAAGAAATGTCCCCAGGTGAAGGATGTGTCCCTGGCCTTTCTTGGCGGAAGGTCCTGGTTGTGAAGAGGGAGGGTCAGCCTCCCTGGGGCACATTTCTCCCCTCAGAGAGGAGAGTTGGCAGGAAACCTGCCAGGGAGCCTCAGGAACTACTGCACCAAAGAGGGGCAGCCATTGTGGGGCTTGGTGCTGGAAGTTGCCAAGCTTGCGTTATCCTCACATGAGGGGGCAGGGGATGAAAGACTGTGGGCAGAAGCTTTGCAGGAGAATGGATTTCTTTGTTTGTTTTTTGTTTGTTTATTTATTTATTTCCTTTCCTCACTCGGTTGACCAGGCTGTTCTCAAAACGCCCAACTTGGACCATCCTTTCGACTTGGACCTCCCAAACTACTGCAATCGCTGACTTTCCATTTTGTTGCCATCCTGGTCTTTCTGCCCCTGTCTTGAACTCTGGACCAGAGGTGATCCTCCTGTCCTCACCCAAGGTTTTCTTTGTTTTCCTTGGAGTAAAAATGGGGGCTTGCTATGGTGTCCAGCCTGGTATCGAACTCACGGGCTCCAGCCATCTTCCTGTCTTGGCCTCACTGAGTGCCGAGGAGACATGCATGAGCCGCCTGGCCATCCCAGTCACCCTGAAGTTTTGAGAGTCATGCCCTCCCTTTCTGTGAGGTGGCTCCTAGGAGGAAGTAGTGATTCCACCCTGGAGAATTAGGTGGGAGGAGGGGTGGGTGCCCTGACAAAGACAGTCCCCTGTGTCAGGTGCTCTCCCAGGGAGGACTCAGCAGGCAAATCCAGCCACCCTTCTGGATTCTCGGTTCATTGGAAGGTAGTGGGCCTATGTTGGGTTCCCAAGAGGGGTGTGGAGGCCAAGCATGGGAGTTCGCATTTGTCATCCTGGCAAACTGGGAGGCCAAGGCAAGAGAATGGTCTGGGCCCCTGGGTTCAAGACAAGCCAGGGAACCCTGGTGAGACCTCATGTCTACAAGAAGCCAAAAATATGAGCCGAGCATTGTGGTGCTCTCCTGTCATTCCAGTCACAAAGTAGGCCATGGCAGGAGGTCTGCAGGAGACCAGCCAGTGGAGGCTGCAGTGGCCACGAGAGGGCCCCTGTGCTTCAGTATGGATGACAGAGCTGAACTCCAACTCAGAATATTAATACCAACCATCACTGCAACCACAGACTGGGCTCAGGGGCTCAGCTTGGCATCCCGGCACTTCAGAGACCCAGGTGAGTGGATGGCCTGAATCTGCAATTTCGACACCTGTCTGGGACATGGGGTGAGACCTTGTCTCGACCATCAAAAATAAATCCAAAGATTAGCCGAGCATGGTAGCGCAAGTGTGTGGTTTCAGCCACTTGGGGGATCGAGGCAGCAGGATTGCCTGAGCCCAGCAGGTGGAGTCCATGGTGGCCATTAGCATGCACGTGCACTCTGGCCTGGGATACAGAGTGGGATTCTGTTTCCAAATAGTAATAATCACCACCACCACAACCACCACCACCAACACCATCCCTGCCACACAGCGTGAGGAGTCACCCTCTGGAATGGGAGAGCAAAAGGAACTTTCTGGCTTGTTGTTCATGGGAGGTTTCAAAGATGTCCAAGGGGAATGTCCATCCCACGCCATTGGCCATGCACCCCAGAAGGCTGGCCTCTACCCTCTATACTCGTGTCCCACAGCAAAGACGTGTGTGCGCTCACAGAACAGACAGACAGAGTGATCAAGGCAGGCCTGCAATGCCACGACCAGCTCAGGTTTTGGTCACACAGTCTACAACTTCGGACAGCGGGAGGGCCCCTTCCACTCCCGATCGCTCCATCATCCCCTGCCCACATGGACCTTTCCCTGGGGAGTTCTGGACATCCATAACGACGTTGTGGATGGCGTCTTTTTTGTTGCCAGAGTCTCTGTACACTGGACTGGGGCACAGCAGCATGATCATGCAACAGGTGCTCTTCCCAGGGTGGGCTTGATGGGAGACTCCAACCACCCTCTCTGGGTTTCTGGGTCTTCATAAGGTAGTGGGCCTTGGGGTAGAGTCCTGAGACAGGTGAGGAGGCCGGGCACAGGGGCTCATGCCTGTCATCTCAGCGAACTGGGAGGCGGAGGCCAGAGGATGGCATGAGCACCCAGGTTTCAGACCAACCCGGGCACCTTGGTGAGACCTCGTCTCTACAAAACACCAAAAAATGAACTGAGTGTGGTGGCACACACAGTCACTCTGGCCACTCTGGAGGCTGAGAAGAGAGGATCAACAGAGCTCATGATTTTGAGGCTGACGTGATTGACGGTCATGTCCCCATCCCCCAGCCATGGCCACAGAGCCAGACCCTGTCTCCAAAAACATCAGAATCATACACAGACTCTCAACTGCACATGGTGTGTTCACAGGGCGACTGGCTTTAGAGTCAGGAAAAATGGGTTTGGGGGGAAGAAATGACCCCAGGTGAGGGATGTGTCCCTGGCAT
>NW_006956623.1:0-934 GCF_000164805.1 Carlito syrichta
TTGTACTAATATCGTGAAAATAGTTTAATAGAGAGGGTGTGGTGAAGCTAATTACCAGACTGTGGGCTGTAGTATTAATTCAAATGGTATGTTTTTTAGAATATCATGTTAATGGGATTATTATAAGTGTTGGTAGGATGATTTTTAGCATTGTAAAAGGCTTAAGTTTTGTACATAATCTAGACCGTATGTATTTGACACCATTACTAGTAGGGTTAAACCTACAGCGGCTTCACAGGCCGCGAAAACTAGGAGTATAATTGGAATTGTGTTAGCTAAGGTGAAGTGAAGATTTAGAATTGTTAATGAAGTTATGATAAATATTGAGAGTATTATGCCTTCTAGGCATAGCAGGGAAGATATGAGATGTGAGCAATATATCAATATGCCTAGGAGTGATGTTAGAAAAGCAAGGATAAGGTTAATATAGATGTATGGCATTTTGGTAATTATGCGTTGTGCATAGTCTAATGAGTCGAAATCATTTATTTTAGTTAAACTAATTACCATATTCAGTTCATTCAAGTCCTTTTTGGATTCACTCATATGCGAGGCCCAGGGCTAGAATAGTAATAAGGGCTAGGGCCATAGTTAGTATAAGGTTAAGGTTCGTTGTATGGGTAGCTCAGGGAAGAGGGAGGAGAAGAGCAATTTCTAAGTCAAACAGGAGAAAAGTAATAGCAATTAGGAAGAATTTTATGGAGAATGGCAGGCGAGCCAATTCTGTTGGGTCAAAGCCACATTCATAGGGGCTGGATTTTTCCGTGTATATATTTAGTTGCGGTAGTCAGAATGCAATTGAAACCAAAAGTAGTGCGAGTGTTATATTTGTAATTAGGGATAAAATTAAATTAATTATTCCTTCCTGGGTTATACCAGGGCTAATTGATTGGAAGTCAATTGTACTAATTAATACTAAGGAATAGGACCCTCA
>NW_006956624.1:0-734 GCF_000164805.1 Carlito syrichta
TCAGTATTATGATAACTGTTCAGGGTCTGCTTATGAGTGAGATCATACAGTTTTTGTATGTACACTTTGATTTTTGTATGATTGGCTGTCAATTTTTCTCAAAAGGCTTCTTTATTTTTAAAGTGTCTTAAGTACTTAGATGCATTGGGAAGTACATTAAACCTTGGGACATGCTATAGAATCAAATAATATCTTGATAATTTACAAGAAGACTCAAGTCTCGTGGACAGACTTCTTATAGGTAATTTTAGCTTTCAGCTTCTACCTCTGTAAATTCGAGACTTATAATTTTCTTATACTTTATCTGCCAGGCACATTGTGACTATTATAAAATGTAAAATATATGAAATTGTAAAGGTCAAATGAAATTGTATGTGTAACTGGTTTGTGAATAGTAAAGCACTTTATGCAAACATTTTAATTATTATAACAATCAGTTTCTTATGGTAATCTTTCACAGGCAGAGTTCAAGATGGACTTCTTTACTATAACCTGTGGTTTGTGGGTCATGTTTTAGGAAAGCAGTACTGTATTTAGTGCAGAGGACTGCATCCCTTGAAATATATGCTTTCAGCCGGGCATGGTTACACTCACGCATGCAATCCCAGCACTTTGTGAGGCAGAGATTGGAGGATTTCCTAATTCCATGGGTTTGAGACCAGCCTGGGCAATTTGGTGATAAATAAAAAAATTAGCCATGCATGCTGGTGTGCACCTGTAGTTTCAGCTACTTG
>NW_006956625.1:0-6233 GCF_000164805.1 Carlito syrichta
TGACTACTTTAAATTTTAGATCAATGAGACCAATGCTTCATGGTTTACAATATAATCTTTATTTATCCTTGGTTTATAAATTCATATGGAGTGTTGTAGCAACATCAATTAAATCATGTTGGTTGATAATATTTTTCAAACTATTTCTATCTGATTTTCTGTCTATTATTTGATTCATTATTGATGTATTGAAATCTTTCTGGTTTTTTTTTTTTTTTTTTTTTAGTTGGAGTCTCACTCTGTCACCCAAACTGGAGTGCAGGGGCTGCTCCCCGCCACCACACCTCGACCTGCTGGGCTCCGGCGATCCTTCCGCCTCAGCCTTCCTTCCAAGTAGCCGGAATTACAGGCATGCGCTACCATGCCCGGCTGATTTTTTGATTTTTTGTAGAGATAAGGTCTCGCTGCCAAGGTGGGTCTCGAACCCGCGGGCTCAGGCAATCTACTCACCTCAGCCTCCCAAAGGTGTGAGATTACAGGCTGAGCCACTGAGTCCTGCTGAAATCTTTCTGTTATTATAAATGTTTCTACACTTTCTTGCAATACAACTGTGTTTGTCTTATATCTTTTGAGCTTTGTTCTGTGCATAAACATTCATATTGTGTACTCTTAATAAATTAACATTTTGATGAAGGGAAAATTACCTTTTTACTCCTGTTAATATCCTTTGCCTTGAAATATATTTTAATATATTTCGAGTCATTTCAGCTTCCTTTTGTTTATAGTTAACATTTTATAATTTGTCCTTCTTTTTTCCTTGATTCATCTGTATGTTTTTAATGAAAATGAAACACTACTAGGCTAATAACTTTGGGTTTCACTTATTCATCAAATCTTTTTTAATCTTCTTATTTTGAGGCCTTTTATTTGAGGTATTTATGTCATATTTAATGCCATTAATGATATCATTGGAGTTAGTCTAACAATTGTGATTTATGCCATAATGTTCCATATGTATGTGTTTACATTTTTTTCTAATTCTGCATTGTGTTTAGGATATGTTGAGACATTTTAATAATTCTATATGCATACATCTCAGCGTGTACACCAGGGCCATTTTATATTTCCCTTTGCTGGTTCATAGTAGAGAAATTCCCTCAGAAATACACTGAAATATTCATAGCATTCATCTCATTTTTTTACAACTCCCAGAAATTACAGCACTTCATTGCCTGATGTACAATGCCTTGAAAACCATTGGTTCATATGTTTCGATCATTTCTTTGGTGTTTCTGAAAGTAGGGTATTTCTTGTTAGAAGGTAAGTGTATCTCTGTTACTCAGTCTTAATAAGCAAAAATATAGAACCTACTTAGAAAAAAATTAGAAAAAACTACTTAAAAGAACTGCTTAGAAATCTAACTAGCTTTACCTACTTACCAAGATTAATTTTAGCAAGTATAGTATTGCAAGTAAAGAATCTCAGAAGTTATCATATTTTTTCAACTCAAAAAAGACCCATGTCTATTTCTAAATACCCTCATTTTATATTAACAGGTATTCAGGAATCTCAAAGCTTGTCTCTAAAAGTTGTGCTTAAAAATCTCACAGAGTTCACACATATCTTAATGGGGCTAACCCTTTCCCCTTTTGATCTCGACTGCCTCTTCCTTTGCTCCGTATGATACTAAGCTAAAGGGACATGCACAATCACTTAGACAAAAATAAATTGAAATTTAAAAACAATGTGGTGTACATGGGGCTACTTGTCTTATTATGACTCTTTAAAGTAAACCTTTTGCCTTATTCTCATTTGTCCCATGTGACTGCATAAATACATATTAAAAGCTAATTTGATTATATATATAACATTGATTTCATGTACACACACAGAAATATAATTGATTTTGGCTTCATGTATTAACAAAGCACTATAATTAAGAAGCTGCTATTAACCTGTATTCTATAATTGCCATAAATATTACTAGAATAATGTGAAAATTTTGTATGTATAAAGTTTTATTAGAAACTGATATAGCGTTTAGCAAATTGGTACAATGAAACCAGTATTTCAAGGATATGAGACTCTATATTGTACCACTAATAAATGGTCAAGAGTATGTTCAAAAATTATCATTGGAGTCTTTAAACCTTTCCCTGAACTAATTTATTTTAGTAATTCAACCTATATTATTGCACTTTCTAATTGGAGATAGGGATGGTATGGTATTTTGAATACGCTGATAAACTGTTATATGTTAAAACTGCCTCCAACCAAATAATATGCCCCCTAGGGACATATGTACTACTGTTCTGTGATTCTCTTTAATGCAAGCACTGCTGCATCAAGTCAAAGGGAGAAGTTGCGTACAGTCAGACCTGGTTTTCCATCGTGGTCTGACTACTTTCTATCTGAGTGAGATTATACAAACTCCTTAACCAGTTCCTCAGCCTTTCTCCACCTTGAAACTGTGGATTTTTGACATTGAAGGCATGCTGTGAGTCTCTGGTAAGATGAGACAAGCAAAATGAAATTTGGCATATATAGGTAATATTCACACCATTGTGTTGTCAACAACAACAACCAAAAACTCGTTTGAAGAGCATTTGACAGAAATTCAGTGTGGCTGATGAAGGAAAGCTGTACTGACCACTGTGCTGTGTATGACCTTCTTGAAGGCTCGCCACATGTCAGCTTCTAGGATCTTTCTGGTCATCTATACTTATTCACATTGCTGCCCACCCCCAATGATGTTGAACATCCTGGTTCTCATTCCAAGTGTAGGGTCTCAGCCTATTGGACCCCTGACAGTGACCGCAGTGGGTCCACAGGAGGGAAAAAAACACAGTCCAAGATATTGCTCAGGTTTTCTCCCTTGCTCCCTCTTTCTTGTTTCACACTATACTCAAATGCATGCTGTGCCTTACCTCCTCTTTATAGGGTATCTGTCACTGCCTCCGTTCTGACACTAGGTGCCATCATAAGCCCGGCTCATCTATGGGACAGTCAACACCCAATGACACTGAATATCTTGGTCTCTATCCCACTCTTGGGAAGATTTCTGAGAGCCAGATGTATCCTCAAGATGTGTATCATGATGGTAAAAACTAGAAGCTGTATGATCCCGTGAGCCTCAGTTTTACTCACTTGACCACATATCTGAAGACCACACAACTCGTTTGAGTTTTCTGAGCACATTATTTCCAGCTATATCTCAAAGCAAATATATAGGGAAAATGTGGAATACCTTTCTGCAATTGCATGACAAAATGCAAAAGTTCACAAAATAGATAAATGAAATTAAGCATGATCGAAAGAGATGCAAGAAGATAGATGCCAAGTGCAGGCTCACTGGTTGAAATGGGAAATCAGTAGGGTTGACAGACCTAAGTAAAATTGAAAAAAAGACATTAAAACATTTAAAAAATTAAATTAGCAAGAACAGTTTCCTGACCCACATCGGGGATGAAGCCATCTCCAATGAAGTTAAAAAGTATAAAAGAATTGGAGAATAAAAAATAGAAGTAAGTGGCAGGGCAGTTCACATGGTCTTTCCTTTTCTTAGTACCTGGGACAGAGAATGTTTTGCATAAAATCTGACTCAAAACACATCAGCCCTCATCCATGTCAATTCTTCCTTCACAGTTGAGTCAAAGAACAAAGACATGTACACAGAGAAAGAAGGACAAGAACAAAGGTTTTGTACATATCCCATCTGGGAAACTATGGAGCCATTGAGTCAAATCTGTAAGGCAAGAGGAACAGCAATGACCCTTCTCCCAGTCTCAAGTCTAGAGAGATCTGGTCCAGAGCCTGTGTCATCCAGGTTAACAGTTGAGCCAGGAAATGTGCAGCTTATAATACACGCAGGTGTCTTCAACTCTCTGTGGAGGAGTTTCTTCAAAACAGAGTCTACTAACTGACCTTTCTCCATGATTAACAATGGAGCCTTACGTGGTCTCTGTGAATGGGGACCTATTCCTAAATACAAATGGAGACTGACCAATGACAGTTTAGGAAGGAGAGGAGGTATCTACAACATTGGAGTCAAATGTTGCCCTAGTAAACCAATTCACAGAGGTGCTGCTCCTAGAGTGATGATCACTGGAGGAACCATGATAAAAAGTTTTCAGCCTGTAATCCCAGCACTTTGCGAGACCGAAGGGAGTGAATTGCTGGAGTCCATGGGATCAGGAGCAGCCCAGGCAACTTGATGAGACGAGGTCTGTACAATAAATGAAAAATAAGCTGGGTGTGGTAGCGTACACCTGTAGTTCTGGCTACTTAGAAGGCTGAGGTGGAAGAATCACCTGAGCCCAACAGGTCGGTGCTGGGGTTACCCCTGCACTCCAGCCTGAGCAAATGAATGAGACTACAAATTAAAAAAAAAAAAAAAGTCTTACTAAAGCAGGACACTAGGGAAACAGGGTTTCTGCTCTTGCTCTTTAGGTGTCCTAAATTTGGGCTAACAGGTATTTTTCCAGCCACAGGGATGGTTACAAGTTGGAGTGGGACTGGAGAATTAAATGTAGGTGAGCAGATGCAGACTGGTGACATTTCAGAGTATCACTGTGCTATACATAAATTTGGATTGTGAAAGTGGGAGTCCACTCACCCAAAATCTGGGTCAAAGTCTTAGGAAAGGAGTTTTGTAGGTGTTAATGACCCCGGGTCTAAAGTGTGCTGGGAGATCACGTGAACAGATGTGTTCACTGAGATGCTAGAAATGACTCTTCTGGAATTGACAGGTTTGCCAGGGGTAACAGGAGTCATGGTGGAATGGACTGGATGAGGGGTGAGGAAGAAAAAAGAAGGATGGGAATCTACACACAACGTTGTCTTGGACTTCCTTCTGCCAGAGTGAGACTTGAAGGAAAGGGGTATGGGGCTAGGAGGCAGCGGGACAAGCAAGATAGTAGAGCCAGCAGCCAGGTGACAAAGTCAGTGGTGATAGGAGCAGCGGAGACCTGCAAAGTGCAAGTGACAAGAGGCAGGGAGTTTGTGGTCTTCCCAGCAGGTGAGGGGGAAAAAAAAGGAAGAGATAGATTGGGTGCCTCAGCATGTTGCCATGATTTCTGTTCTATCCTCTAGAGCCTCTATCTTGTCCTCCAAGATATTACTCTTTCTTTTTACACCCATGTTTTTCCTCAGGCAGTCTAGATCTTGCTGAATTGCCATGCAGGGACATTTGGTTTGTGGGGACAACTCAGCTCTATCCCACAACAGTTGCAATGGAATTGACAGCAGCAGGAGCAGTGGCATGGAACTTGCCCTTGGAGGGCCTATGATTGGCAGCTCCGGGTGGGAAAAGTTCATGGTGGAATATCTGAGGCTGGATGCCCTGCATCTCCTTCTCCAGCATCAGCAACATCTGCAAGCCTGGAGACCTGGGCACTCTAGCATTTCCTTGGTAAACTTCTCCAGCTGCAAGGAGAAGCCTGAGGCTGGGTCGGGGAGCATGGTTTCATCTGTCCCAGGAGACAGGACTTCCCCAGCAGAGTTGTGTGCACTGGGGTGAGAATATTCTTCCCAGAAGAGCACTTCTGACACTTGGGCCTTCTCACTCAAGTTCTTTTTTGAGTATGACAAGGGAACTTTCCCTCCAGAGGTCCACGACTGTGTCCTATGGAAGAGAATTCTCCCTTGCGCTGTAGGAGCTTTGATGTCAATGACACTTGATTGTAAGGGAGAACACTTTTCTTCACCTCCAGCTCTATGGTTACAACCATAGTCTCCTCTTACAGCATCTTTTTGGGCGCCTCTTGGGCCCTCATTATGATCCCCTGGGGGAGTCTGGATGGTCTCATTTCCAGGGGACTGACCACCTGCTCACGTGGGGAAGGCAGGAGGGTATACCTGCGGCCCAGAGGAGCGATCTTTGTGGAGGTCAAGTGTGGGTACTTCAGCGACTACCTCGCAGACAGCGCGGGTTTCTTCTTCCGGGCTTGACCCAAGGATTCAGGCGGCGGGGTCTCCAGAGAGGAGCCTATGGCCTGCGGGAGAGGACATCGCTTCTTCGGGGAGATGTAGAGTCTAGGGGGTGGAGCCATACACCCCAGACTAGGATTCAGCAGCCTGCGGGCAGGAACAGGGCGAAAGGGCAGGTTCACGAGCCGCGGTGTGGCCCTGGCCAGGCAAAGGAGCCTGGCAGAAGGCGGGGACAGCTGCGATCCGGCGCCGCCGGCGTCGCCGAGGGTGCCAGAAACCAATTTAGGGAGTAAGAGACTGAGGAAATAGCCCATGGCGAACGCATTGTGCGCCTGTGGTCGCCAGAAAAGAGTCAGCCGCGGAGA
>NW_006956626.1:0-785 GCF_000164805.1 Carlito syrichta
TAGCTAGTTAAGTCAGGTAGCAAACCAGTTAATCACTTGGCTAACTAGTCAGCTAGCAACTAGGCTAGCTGGTCAGCTAACTAGTGAGCTCACTCTCTTTCCATCAGGTCAGCTAAATATTTGGCTTTCTCGCCTGCCAACCAGTCAGCAAACTAGTCGGCTGGCTTGCCAACCAACAGGTCAGCTAACTTCTTGATGCGCTCACAGGCCAATAGGTCAGCGAACTAGTCAGCTTGCTCACCAGCCGACTAGTTAAGTCAGCTCACACGTCGGCTCACTTGCTGGCTGACTAGTTATGTTGGCTCATTGGTCGGCTCACTCACCAGCCGACTAATTAAGTCTGACCAGTTGGCTCACTCGCCAGCTGACTAAATTCAGCCAACAAGTCATCTTCCACTCCAGCCGACTAGTTAAGTCAGCTGAATATTCAACTCGCCTATCGGCCGACTACTAAACTCAGCTGACAATCAGCCCACTCATCGGTGAACTAGCTAATTCAGCTAACCAGCCGGCTCACCTTCCGGTTGACTAGTTAAGTCAGCTAACCTGTTGGCTCACTCCCTGGCTGACTAGTTAAGTTAGTTAACCTATTGACTGATTGGTAGGCCAATTGTCAGTCAAAAATTTAGGTCAGCTAACTAGTCAGTGGACTAGTTAGGTCAGCTAACCAGTCAGCCAAATAATTGATCGACTAGTTAGGTCAGCAAATTAATCAGTCAACTAGTTAACCAAGCTAACTAGTGAGCCAACTCGTCAGTCAAATCGTTAACGCAGCTAAATAGTGG
>NW_006956627.1:0-613 GCF_000164805.1 Carlito syrichta
CACTCCGTTTTCCAGATTCATGCTCGAAACTACCATGATGGGTGTTTAGCCCATAGCAAGATGACCTTAAGCTTTTTTGGGATTGAGGACCTGAGTAAAACAAATTCCTTATTCTTACTTAGCAATAGGCAGTGAAGTTTCCTATATGTGAGGACTCCCATCGCCCAGATTCCTACTTCAAAACCTGACTCGTGGTTACGTTTTAGGAAGACGGCCTGTAGTTTTTGGGATTGAGAACTCATATAAGGAAGATTCCTTATACTTCCTTAGCAATATGACTTGTACTTTCCTATATATGACGACCTCCATTACACAGTTTCCTGCTTCAATCTGCAGTATGCCGAGACAGTTCCTGGTCATCAAGAATTCCAGTTTTTTGGATATCAAGAGAAAGACGTCCATAATGATCTTTGGGAACTGGAATCCAAGATTCCTGGTTCCCCTTCACAAGACCTCCCCAAAATGTGAAATATTCCAAACAAAAAGCCCAAAATTCCTACCTGCCCACCCACAAGAATTTTCTGAAATTTGAGGTCTCCTGAATCAAGAAATTTTCTATCAATATACCTTTTTATTCTGGAGAAAATAATATGGTCGTATATGGTCCCAAGAA
>NW_006956628.1:0-8955 GCF_000164805.1 Carlito syrichta
CCTCAGGAACTCCTGAACCAAAGCGGGGGCAGCCATTGGGGGGCTAGGGCTGGAAGATGCCAAGCTTTGGGGACCCTCATAAGTGGGGGTCATGGGGGGGAGGATTGAGGGCAGAACGTTTGAAGGAGAACGAATTTCTTTCTTTCTTTCTTTCTTTTTGAGTTGGAGACTCACTCTGTCACCCAGACTACAGTGCAGTGGCCACTTCTGGCCACTGCAGCCTCAACCTGTTGATCTCCGGTGATCCTTCTGCCTCACCCTTCCAAGTAGCTGGAACTACAGGAGTGCACAACCATACCCAGCTAATTTTTTGATTTGTTGTAGAGATGAGGTCTCACCAAGTTGCCCAGGCGGGTCTCAAACAATTCACTCACCTCAGCCTCCCAAGGCATGGGATTACAGGCTGAGCCACTAAGCCCGGGTTCTTTCTTTCTTTATTTCTTCCTTCCTTTCTTTATCTTTTCTTTCCTCACTAGGTTGACCAGGCTGCTCTAAAACTGCCCGACTGGCCATGCTCTTGGCCTGGGCCTCCCAAACAGCTGTGATCACATGCTTTCCATTTGGACAACATCCTGGTCTTCCTGCCAGGTCTTGAACTCTGGGTAGGAAGCGACCCACCTGCGGATGCCTGCCCTCACCCAACGTTTTCTGGGTTTTGCTTGGGGATGAGGTGTGGGCCTGCTATGGTGTAGAGCCTGGTCTTGAGCTCATGGACTCCATCCATCTTCCTGTCTCAGACTCCCCAAGTGCCGAGGAGACAAACGTGAGCCACCTGGCCATCCCTGCCCCCCGAAGGTTTGAGGTGGCCCCTGGGAGGAGTGAGTGAGTCCACCCTGGGGAATGAGGTGGGTGGAGTGTTAAGCACCCTGAAAGAGACACACCCCTGCACCAGGAGCTCTGCAAGGGGAGGGCTCAGTGGATGACTCCAGCTGCCCTCCCTGGGTTCACGTATCATTGGTATGGAGTGGGCTTCCATGTGGGACCCCAAAAGGGGTGTGGAGGCCGGGGGCATGAGCTCACGCCTGTCATCACGGCTCTCTCGGTGGTTTAGGCGAGAGGAGAGACCCGCAGTTCAAGACCAGCCCAGGCACCTTGGCAAGACCTCGTCTCTACAGGAAGCCAAAAAAATGAGCCTAGCATTGTGGCACATGACTGTCGTTTCAGGCAATGGGAGGTAATGGCAGGAAGATCACCGGAGACCAGTCAGTGGAGGCCATGGAGCCTGAGAGAGTGTCCCTGCACTATGGCCTGGGCAACAGAGCGGGGCTACTAATCACAATATTAATACCCACCACAACTACCAGCACAACCACAGACAAGTCTCAGGGGCTCAGCCTGGCAACCCAGCCCTTCAGAGGCCCAGGAGAGTGGATGGCCTGAGCCTGTGGGTTAGACGCCAACCCAGGGCAAGGGGTGAGACCACATCTCCGCCATCAAAAATAAATCCAAAGATTAGCTTGGCATGGTGGCAGAGGCCTGTGGTTCCAGCCAGTTGGGGAGCCAAGGAGGGAGAATCGCCTGAGCCCAGCATGTGGAGTCTGCTTTGGCCTTGAGTGTGCCCCTGCACCCCAGCCTGGGTGACTGAGCAGGATCTGACTCCAAATAATAATATTCACCACCACTGCCACCACCATCACCCCTGCCACCCAGTGTGAGGAGTCACCCTCAGGGATGGCAAAGGAAAAGTCACTTTCTGGCCTGTTGTTTGCAGGATGTTTCAAAGGTGGTCACCAGGCATGTCCATCATGCGCCTTTGGCCATGCATCCCAGAAAGCCTGCCTCAACCCTCCACACTCATGCCCCACAGCAAAGACGTATGTGAGCTAACAGAAAAGATGGTCTCAAGCAAGTGTGGGCATCGGGCACAGAGTAATAAAGGCATTCCGACAATTTCACAGCCAGCCCAGGTTTTGCTCGCCCTGCCTGCCACCTTTGGGGCAAGAAAGGGCACTTTCCTGTCCTAATAGCTCCATTGTTCTCTACCAACGTGGACCTCTCCCTGGTTTGCCATGGACACCCATTGTGACACACTTGGGAGACATCTTTTCATCGCCAGAGTCTCCTTTGGTCAGACTGGGGCACAGCAGCACAATCGTGGCTCCCAGGGTCTTGACCTGTGAGGCTCAGGCACTCCTCCAAACTCAGGACCCTGGCAGCCATTACTTCAGGGGCCACCATGCCTGACTCGATTTTTGGGACCTCTCACCAAAATGAGGTCTGGCCACATTGCCTGGGCTGGTCAATGACCTCTGGACTCAGGCAGGCTCCTGCCTTGGCCTTCTAGGATGTGGGGCTAACAGGCGTGAGCCACAGTGCCTGGCCTCGACTTGCACGTTCTGTCAGAGGGGGTGATGCCAAAAAATGCTCCAAGATGGAAGCCACCACAACCCGTGTAGCCAGGACTGTGGGAGCCAGCATGCGTGACTCCAGTGTTTGCATTCCAAGGAGTGAGGAGGTCTCACTACATGATGCAGGCTGATCTCAAATTTCCAGCTCCAGAGGTCCCCCAGCTCGACCTCCCACAACCCCAGCCCAATTGTCTGCCAATCCACTGTCTTTCAGGAACTCTAGACCCAAGGCTGGGCCCTCTTTTCCAAATGATCTCTGTCTGTTCATGGTGATCCCAATTTCATACACAAATGAATGCACATTTTTTTTTCTTTTTTTCCTTTTTTTCTTTGACTTGGAGTCTCACTCCATCACCCAGGCTGGAGAGTGGTGGCTCACACCCAGACACCGCAGACTCAACATGATGAGCTCCAGCGAGCCTTGCCCAGCCTTCCCATGAGCTGGAATGATGGGCATGTGCCACTACACACGGATCATTTAGGATGGAGGGTAGAGTTGAGGTCTCACTGAGGTGCCCAGGGGAGTCTCTGCTCATTAGCTCAGGCCGGACGCTTCCCTCAGCCTCCCAAAGATCTGTGATGAGGAGGTTGAACTCCTGAGCCCGACCTTTGTTCTTCATCGAACAAAAACCAGAAAGTTTGGAGCAGTGGCCAATACCTGGAATCCAAGAGCTCTGGGAGGTTGAGGAGGGAGGATAGCTTCAGCCCAGGTGCCCAAGGCCAATCTGGGCCACGCAGGGAGACTCCTTCTCCACAGCCATCCAAACATCAGGTCTGGGGTCAAGGTATCCATCGTTCCGGTCATGCCAGAGGCTGGGGCGGAGGTTCGACAAACCCTTGATATCAAGGCTGGCAGTGAACTGTGGTCATGTCCCCAGGTCCCAGTATAGGCCACACAGCCAGACACTCTCCAAAAACCTCAGAAACTTACACAGATTCTCATCTTCACATGATGTGTTCACAGAGCAGCTGGATTTAGAGCCATGAAAAATGGGATTGGGAGGGAAGAAATGTCCCTGGGTGAGGGATGTTTCCCTGGACTTACTTGGCGGAAGGTCCTCATTGCCAAGTCGGAGAGTCGGCCTGCCTGGGGAACATTTCTCACCAGAGAGGAGTGCCAGCAGGAACTCAGTCAGGGAGCTTTGGGAACTCCACACTGAATCGGGGTCAGTCATTGGGGGTGTAGGGGTTGGAAGGTGTTGACCCTCAAATGTGGGATGCCCTGGGGGGATGGACTGAGGGCAGAAGATTTGCAGGAGAATGGATTTATTTCTTTCTTTGTTTCTAACATTTCTTTCCTCACTAGGTTGAGCAGGCTGCTGTCAAACTGCCTAGCGCTGGTCATCCTCTGGGCCTGAGCCTCCCAAACTGCTGCGATCACAGAATTTCCATTTGGTCGACATCCTGGTCTTACTGCCTCTTCTTCAACTGTGGGCCTGAGGTGATCCTCCCACCGAGGCCTGCCCTCACCAAAGGTTTTCTGAGTTTTGCTTGGGGTCATGGTTGGGTCTTGCTATGGTATCCAGATTGGTCTCAAGCTACTGGACTTTGGCCATCTTTCCGTCTTGGCCTACCCGATTGCCGAAGAGACAGGCATGAGTCTTCTGGTGGTACCCACCCCCAAGAAGTTTTGAGAGTCATTCTCTCCCTTTTCCGTATTCAGCCCTTGGGAGGAGCAAGTGGGTCCAACCTGGGGATTATGGGAGCAGAAGGTTAGGCACCCCAGCAGTGACACTCACCTGAGTCAGATCTCTCCATGGGCTGAAATCGGGGGGTGACTCCAGCTGCTCTCTCTGGACTCCCGGGTCATTGGATGTAGTGGGTTTATTGGTGTGGTCCTGAGGGGTGTGGAGGCTGGACAGGGGTTCATGCCTGTCATCTCAGTGCTCTGGGAGGCCAATGCTAGAGGATGACCTGAACCCCTGGGTTCGAGACCTGCCCGGGCACCTTGGAGAGACCTCATTTCTACAAGAAGTTCAAAAAATGAGCCGAGCATTGTGGCACACACTTGTTGTTCCGGCCACTCGGAGGCCATGGCAGGAGGATCACCAGAGGCTAGCCAGTGGAGGATGCAGTGGCTGAGAGTTGGCACCTAAGCTACGTCCTGGCCGACAGAGTAGGATTCTGACTCAGAATATTAATACCAACCTCCACCACCACCACAACCATAGGTTGCACTCAGAGGATCATCCTGGCATCCCAACCTTTGGAGGCTCAGGCGAGTGGATGGTCTGAGCCTAACTGTTTGACACCAGCCAGAGACACAGTGCGAGACCTCATGTCGGCCATCAAAAATAAATCCAAAGACTAGTGGGGAGTGGTTGCGCCGGCTGGTGGTTTTAGTCACTTTGGGGGCCAATTGGTAGGATTGCCTGAGCTCGGCAGGTGGCATCTGTGGTGGCCGTGAGTGAGGCTCTGTGCTCTCTCCTGGTGACAGAGCAGGATGCTGACTCCAAATAGTAATAATCACCACCCCTGCCAACCAGCGTGAGGTCTCATCCTCAGGGATGGAATAGGAAAGGGTACTTTCCAGCCTGTCATTTGCAGGAGGTTTTAAAGGTGCCTGCCGAGCACGGCTGTCCTGGACATTCGGCTATGCATCCCCAAGAGACCTACCTCCATCCTCCACACTCGTGCCCCACAGCAAAGACGTGTGTGAGCTCAAGAAACAGACAGCCTGGAGCTAGAATGGCTGCCGGGCACAGAGCAATCAAGGCGGTCCAGCAAAGCCGTGGCCATTCCAGGTTCCGGTCACCCTGCTTGCCACCTTTGGGGGTAGGGATGGCCCTTTCCTCTCCAGATCAATCTATCTTCTCCCGCCAATGCTAAATTTTCACTGGGTTGCTGTGGAGGCCTGTCATATGCATGTCGGAGGTGTGTTTTTTGTTGTCGGAGTCTCCTTATGCCAGGCTGGAGCATGGCAGCACGATCGAGTCCCGGGGTCTCTGACTCGATTTTGAGGAACTCTCGTTGAGATGAGGTCTGGCCATGTCGCCCAGGCTGGTTTCTGAATCCTGGGCTCAGACAGCCTCCCAACTCGGCCTCCCAGGGGGAGGGGCTGATGGCTGTGAGCCACAGTGCCTAGCTGGGACTCACAAATCCTGTCAACAGGGGCAATACAAAAGCATGCCTCGGGTTGGAGGCCACTCCATCCTGTGTAACTGGGACCACGCCACTCCATCCCATGTAGCTGGGACCATGGGTGACACCACATGCGACTTGAGTGTTTGCATTCCAGGGAGTGATGTGGTCTCGCTACGTGGCCCAGGCTGGTATCAAACTCATGGTCTCCAGGGTCCCCTGCTCGGCCTCACAAAGCCACAGCCCAATTTTGTGCCAATCCACCATCTTAAGAAACTCTAGACCCAAGACTCAGGCCTCCTTCCCAAATGATGTCTGTCTGTTCATGATGATCCAACTCCATAGGCAAATGGATGCTTTTCTTTTATTTCCTTTTTTCCTTTTTTCTTTGAGTCGGAGTCTCAATTGTCACCCAGTCTGGAGGACAGTGGTTCCCTCCTGGCCACAGCAACCTCGGTCCACTGGGCTCCAGTGATCCTTTCCCTGGACTTCTGAGGAGCCTGAAAGACAGTCGTGGGCCGCCAAGCCAGGCTCATTTGGGGTGGAGGGTATAGACGAGGTCTCAGCGAAGTGCCTGGGCAAGTCTTGGCCCATGGGTGTTTTGGAAAGCTGGCCTCGTCCTTCCAAATCATGAGGGATGACAAGACTGATCCCCCAAGTCCGGCCTCTATTCTTCATCAAAAACAAAACAGAAGACCTGGTGTGGCGACCCATGCCTGGGATTCCCACACTCTGGGAGGCCAAGGCAGCAGTAAGACAGCAGCCCAGGAGCCCAAGACCAGCCTGGGCCATGGATGGAGACACCATCTTCGCACCCATCAAAACAGGGGGTCTTGGGTAGAGGTTCATGTTGTCCCGTCCACTCCAGAGCCTGAGGTGGTAGGATCGCCGGAGCCCGGGATTTTGAGACTGGCAGTGATAAATCGTCATATCCCTGGGCCGCAGCCTGGGCCACAGAGCCAGACCCTGTCTCCAAAAACATCAGAATCGTACACAGATTCTCAAATGCACATGGTGTGTTCACAGGGCAACTGGCTTTAGAGCCAAAAAAATGAGATTGGGGAAGAAATGTCCCCAGGTGAAGGATGTGTCCCTGGCCTTTCTTGGCAGAAGGTCCTGGTTGTGAAGAGGGAGGGTCAGCCTCCCTGGGGCACATTTCTCCCCTCAGAGAGGAGAGTTGGCAGGAAACCTGCCAGGGAGCCTCAGGAACTACTGCACCAAAGAGGGGCAGCCATCGTGGGGCTTGGTGCTGGAAGTTGCCAAGCTTGCGTTATCCTCACATGAGGGGGCAGGGGATGAAAGACTGTGGGCAGAAGCTTTGCATGGATTTCTTTGTTTGTTTTTTGTTTGTTTATTTATTTATTTCCTTTCCTCACTCGGTTGACCAGGCTGTTCTCAAAACGCCCAATTTGGACCATCCTTTCAACTTGGACCTCCCAAACTACTGCGATCACTGGCTTTCCATTTTGTTGCCATCCTGGTCTTTCTGCCCCTGTCTTGAACTCTGGACCAGAGGTGATCCTCCTGCCCTCACCCAAGGTTTTCTTTGTTTTCCTTGGAGTAAAAATGGGGGCTTGCTATGGTGTCCAGCCTGGTATCGAGCTCACGGGCTCCAGCCATCTTCCTGTCTTGGCCTCACTGAGTGCCGAGGAGACATGCATGAGCCACCTGGCCATCCCAGTCACCCTGAAGTTTTGAGAGTCATGCTCTCCCTTTCCGTGAGGTGGCTCCTAGGAGGAAGTAGTGATTCCACCCTGGAGAATTAGGTGAGAGGAGGAGTGGGTGCCCTGACAAAGACAGTCCCCTGTGTCAGGTGCTCTCCCAGGGAGGACTCAGCAGGCAAATCCAGCCACCCTTCTGGATTCTCGGTTCATTGGAAGGTAGTGGGCCTACGTTGGGTTCCCAAGAGGGGTGTGGAGGCCAAGCATGGGAGTTCGCATTTGTCATCCTGGCAAACTGGGAGGCCAAGGCAAGAGAATGGTCTGGGGCCCTGGGTTCGAGACAAGCCAGGGAACCCTGGTGAGACCTCATGTCTACAAGAAGCCAAAAATATGAGCCGAGCATTGTGGTGCTCTCCTGTCATTCCAGTCACAAAGTAGGCCGTGGCAGGAGGTCTGCAGGAGACCAGCCAGTGGAGGCTGCAGTGACCACGAGAGGGCCCCTGTGCTTCAGTATGGATGACAGAGCTGAACTCCAACTCAGAATATTAATACCAACCATCACTGCAACCACAGACTGGGCTCAGGGGCTCAGCTTGGCATCCCAGCACTTCAGAGACCCAGGTGAGTGGATGGCCTGAATCTGCAGTTTCGACACCTGTCTGGGACATGGGGTGAGACCTTGTCTCGGCCATCAAAAATAAATCCAAAGATTAGCCAAGCATGGTAGCGCAAGTGTGTGGTTTCAGCCACTTGGGGGACCGAGGCAGCAGGATTGCCTGAGCCCGGCAGGTGGAGTCCATGGTGGCCATTAGCATGCATGTGCACTCTGGCCTGGGATACAGAGTGGGATTCTGTTTCCAGATAGCAATAATCACCACCACCACAACCACCACCACCAACACCATCCCTGCCACACAGCGTGAGGAGTCACCCTCTGGAATGGGAGAGCAAAAGGAACTTTCTGGCTTGTTGTTCATGGGAGGTTTCAAAGATGTCCAAGGGGAATGTCCATCCCACGCCATTGGCCATGCACCCCAGAAGGCTGGCCTCTACCCTCTATACTCGTGTCCCACAGCAAAGACGTGTGTGCGCTCACAGAACAGACAGACAGAGTGATCAAGACAGGCCTGCAATGCCACGAACAGCTCAGGTTTTGGTCACACAGTCTACAACTTCGGACAGTGGGAGGGCCCCCTTCCACTCCCGATCGCTCCATCATCCCCTGCCCACATGGACCTTTCCCTGGGGAGTTCTGGACATCCATAATGACATTGTGGATGGCGTCTTTTTTGTTGCCAGAGTCTCTGTCCACTGGACTGGGGCACAGCAGCATGATCATGCAACAGGTGCTCTTCCCAGGGTGGGCTTGATGGGAGACTCCAACCACCCTCTCTGGGTTTCTGGGTCTTCATAAGGTAGTGGGCCTTGGGGTAGGGTCCTGAGACAGGTGAGGAGGCCAGGCACAGGGGCTCATGCCTGTCATCTCAGCGAACTGGGAGGCGGAAGCCAGAGGATGGCATGAGCACCCAGGTTTCAGACCAACCTGGGCACCTTGGTGAGACCTCGTCTCTACAAAAAACCAAAAAATGAACTGAGTGTGGTGGCACATGCAGTCACTCTGGCCACTCTGGAGGCTGAGAAGAGAGGATCAACAGAGCTCGTGATTTTGAGGCTGACGTGATTGACGGTCATGTCCCCATCCCCCATCCATGGCCACAGAGCCAGACCCTGTCTCCAAAAACATCAGAATCGTACACAGACTCTCAACTGCACATGGTGTGTTCACAGGGTGACTGGCTTTAGAGTCAGGAAAAATGGGTTTGGGGGGAAGAAATGACCCCAGGTGAGGGATGTGTCCCTGGCAT
>NW_006956629.1:0-825 GCF_000164805.1 Carlito syrichta
TCTGCTATATAGCTAGCCAGGTGGCTAGCCAGCTGATTTAACTAGTTGACTTAAGTAGCTAGCCAGCTGTCTAGCTAGCTTGCTTAATTAGCAAGCAACCTAGCTAACCAGGTGACTTAATTAGGTGACTTAAATAGCTAGCCAGCAGGCCATACAGCTAACTTAACTATCTGGCTTCTTAGCTAGTCAGCTGTCTTGCCAGCTGACTTAACTAGGTGACTTAACTAGCTAGCCAACTGGCTAGCAGGCTGGCCTAACTGCCTAGCTACCTAGCTAGCCAGCTGGATAGCCAGAAGAGTTAACTAGCTAGCTACCTACAAAGCCTGCTGGCTTATCTGATGACTTTCCTAACTAGATACCTAGCTAACAAGCTGACAAGTTTGCTGGATTAACTAGCTAACTTAACTAGGTAGCTCACTATCTAGCCAGCTGATTTAACTAGCTAGCTATCCAGCTAGCCAGCTGGTTAGCCAGCTGAATTATCTCGCTGAATTATGTAGCTACTAAGCTGACTTAACTAGCTGACTTAACCAGCTAGTTACCTAGCTATCCAGCTGGCATAACTAGCCAAAATAACTAGCTAACCGGATGGCCAGCCATCTGACTTAACTAGCTTTTCAACTACCTAACAAACTGGATAGCCAACTGACTTAATGGGTTGACTTAACTGGCTAGCCAGCTGGTTGCCAGCTGACTTAACTAGCTGACTTAAACAGCTAGTCAGCTTGCTAGCCAGCTGACTTAACTAGCTGGCTACCTCTTTAGCCTGCTGGCTAGCCAGCTAACTTACCTAGCTGACTTTAGCTAGCAGCTGGCAAGCCAGCT
>NW_006956630.1:0-694 GCF_000164805.1 Carlito syrichta
TGACGGGTGAGCTGGCTTAAGTAGTCAGGTGGTGAATGAGCCAACTGGTTAGCTGATTTAACTGGTTGGCTGGCGAGCAAGCTGACTAGCTAGCTAATCTGTTGGCCTGTGAGTGAGCTGACAAGTTAGTTGACCTGATGGCTGGTGAGCAAGACGACTAGTTTGTTAACAGGTTGTCAGGCAAGGGAGCCGTCTAGTAAGCTGACCTGATGGAAAACGAGTGAGCCCACTAGTTAGATGACCAGCTAGCTGAGTGGCTAGCCAACTAGTTAGCTAAATAACCAGCTGATTTGCTAGCTGACTTAACTAGATAGTTGGCTAGCCAGCTGGCTATCTAGCTGACATATCTAAATAGTAAACAAGCTAGCTAGCTGTCTAGATAGCTGACAACTAGCTAGCTCACAGGCTATTTAGCTGGCTAGCTGACTTAACTATCTAGTTGACGAGCTAGCTAGCTGACTAGCAAGGTGAATAGCTAGCTGACATAACTAGCTAGCTGAATAGTTACCTGAGTTGCTAGCTTACTTAATTAGCTAGCTGATAGCTAGCTGACTTTACTAGCTGACTAGCAAGTTGGTTGGATAGATGGCTAGCCAGCTGATTTCAGTAGTTAGCTGCATGTTTGTCTAGACTGATAGCCATCTGGCTTAACTATTAGCTACTTGGCTGGCTAGCTAGCTAGGGAACCAACTAA
>NW_006956631.1:0-793 GCF_000164805.1 Carlito syrichta
TTCATTAGTATACAAATTCCCATGAGACTGCCTCATAGTTTATGTGAAGTAGTGTTTCATGGCAGTACAGCTATTAGCAGGGCCTTCAGAACTAGTCAAGAATTTATCATTACATGAGCTGAGTTTAGGAATATGAGACTAAGCTTCACCAAGTTAAGAAAGTTGTATGTGACTTTCTTGCTCATCAATTCAGAATTAAGTTTTTAAGCCATACCTAATTTTGAGTCAGGCACCAAATTTAAGTGGTTGCATGTATCATTAGCCAGGTATTTTTTCTCTTTCTTAATGTTGCAATGAATCATAAAACAAACTTTGCCTTAAAATATTTGCATTCATTAAAATGGGGGGCAAACCATGCATCTTTTA
This sequence comes from Carlito syrichta, assembly GCF_000164805.1. NCBI lineage: Eukaryota > Metazoa > Chordata > Mammalia > Primates > Tarsiidae > Carlito > Carlito syrichta. The sequence continues at coordinate 367 of NW_006956631.1, forward strand.
TTTTAACTTTTCAGCATTTCTTTTATTATAAAGAAGCGATGTACAATTCAGGATTAGGTATACAAACATTGATTATGCAGGTACCCTTGTTGATGAGGAATGCCCCTCCCTCCCCTAGCAGTCTCCCTCAACTGCCAATCCCACCTCCCTCCCCTGACAGTTTTCGACTATCGCCAATCTCTTTCTTATAGTATTATAATTGTTCAAGGTCCACTTATGAGTGAGAACATATGGTACTCTGTTCTTTGTTTCTGTGACAGATCTCTGAGTATGATCATCTCTAAATCCATCCAAGTTGCTGCGAAATTCATATGTTTGTCTTTCTTTTTGGCTGCATAATATTCCATTGTGTATACACACGACATTATTTTATACAGACCAGCTTCAATAGGCAACATGGTTGGTTCCATGTTTTTGCTATTGTGAA